>NC_037675.1:13886966-13975370 GCF_003255815.1 Theropithecus gelada
AGTATCTTCCTGTTTTCAATACCCAAATTGCCAATCAATTCTATCAATTTAGTTTAAAGTAATAATAACAAAAAACCCAACACAGTCATTAACGAATTCAAACACATATTTCAAGGTATAAAATGTTCCTTGGAATTTTTCTTTCTCTTTCTTTTCTTTCTTTTTTTTTTTTTTTTTTCTGAAATGAAGTTTCACTGTGTTGCCCAGGCTGGAGTGCAGTGGTACGATCCTGGCTCACTGCAACCTCCGCCTCCTGGGTTCAAGTGATTCTCCTGCCTCAACCTCCTGAGTAGCTGAGATTACAGGTGCGTGCCACCAAGCCCAGCTAATTTTTGTGTTTTTAGTAGAGATGGGGTTTTAACATGTTGGCCAGGCTGGTCTCAAACTCCTGACCTCAAGTGATCCACTGCCTCAGCCTCCCAAAGTGCTGGGATTGCAGGTGTGAGCCACCGCTCCCGGCCAGAATTTTTCTAATAAGTGAAATTAAATATGCTGTTCATATTATGCTGCTATTCCAAATTGAATTTATAGGCGGCAAATAGAGGTGAGCCAGTCTTGGATATGCACTATATTTGCCCCCATGGTGCACGCATGTTGGTGAGTGTAGGGTGAGGAGATGGCTTGAAGGGGAGGTAGACAAGAGAGGTTGTAAATATTTTCTAATTTTTTTCCAATAATTTAGAAGATATTGCAAATATTTTCTCTTTCCAAGACTTAAGTCAGATACAAGCCTTCCCAAGGATGTGTGGAAAACAAATTTTGGGGGTGCTCCTAATTTTACCTCCTGTGTCTTATATTAAAAGATGTTGAATAAGTTTTTAGGTAGCACTCATGATTAAGAGTCACAAGGAAAATTGACTTACTATGAAATCATCAGAGGTGTAGATAATAGGTAAACAAAAACTCCCTTTGACTTCTAGTCCAATCTTGAAGGCAAATACAGATTAGAAAAAAGCAAAGCTGAAACCCTGAATGTCACAGCCACACAGAATATGGGACATAGGACCCACATGGAAAAATCAGGGATCCCAGGGACAGGCAGGAGGTGGATTGGATGTAGTAACTATAATCTGGTGAGGAAGGGAGAGAAAGACTTTTGCCAGGAAACGATGGACTGCCAAGGAATGCAGAGTGAGGCATTTCCTAGCTCTGCAGACTAGCAGGACTAAGGGTTTCCTACTGGTACACTGTCCACATTCCTAAGCCCACATTTCCATTGTCTGTTTACTTAGGGGTTTTTTGTTTGATTGTTTGCTCGTGTATTTGTTTCTTACATTCAAAATGACCAACTTGAGAGCAGACTGCCATTCTACGAGTCACATTATGCAAAAAGTAAGTGGATCGAAGCACAGGGACCATCTACATTGCAAAACAAAGTCCTTGGTTCATTCAGAGTTGGTTAATTTTCTCAGCGCTTTTCTCCCCCTGGTGGTGTCAAACAATTTTCTTTATATCTATCCTCACTTCCAATATGCTTGTTTTTAAGATCGTAATTTGTTGATGAGTGGTTGTTTGCCAAGACCTGTCTTAGGGTCTGTGAAACACTAAAGTGTATATAATAGGAAAATCCTCAAGCTTCGTTTCAAAGATACATGCTACCTTGACATGTAGCATTTCGTATTTGACAAAAATGCAACAGATCTGCATAATCTAGACAAATAATGAAATCTTGTAATTTGCAGCAACCTGGATGGAACTGGAGGCCATGATGTTAAATGAAATAAGCCAAACACAGAGAGGCAAATATCACATGATCTCATTCATATGTGGGAACTAAAAAAGTGCATCTCATGAAGACAGAGTAGAATGGAGGTAACCAGGGGCTTGGAAGGGTAAGAGGGATGGAAGGATGATGGGAAAAGCAACCGAACATAAATACTGAACCCTACACTGAAAAATGGTAAAGATGGTAAACTATATCTGTATATTTTATCTCAATAAAAAGTGTAAGATATTAAAAAATAATAGTCTGGGCACAGTGGCTCATACCTGTAATCCCAGCACATTGGGAGGTCGAGGCGGGTGGATCTCGAGATCGGGAGCTCAAGGCCAGCCTGGCCAACATGGCGAAACCCCGTCTCTACTAAAAATGCAAAAATTAGCCAGGTGTGGCGGCGGGCGCCTGTAATTCCAGCTACTCAGGACGCTGCGGCAGGAGAATCACTTGAACCCAGGAGGCAGAGGTTGCAGTGAGGTGAGATTGTGCCATACCACTCCAGCCTGGGTGACAAGACCAAGACTCTGTCTCAAAAATAAATTAAAAATAAATAAATAAATAAATAAATAAATAAATAAATAAATAATAAGTAACTGTGGCTGGTCTCAAGCATGAGTGGGGTAGACTAATTGGGATCTTTTTGCCAAGATGAGTATCACTGTGGGTGTGGTATGTGAAAGAAGGCTTGGTGTCTAGTTGAAACTCCTGTTCTTCTCACATCATCTGCCTCTCACTCATGCTTCCTGTTACGACAGTAACTGGGGGTGATCACAAAACAGTAGATGTATTTCCTGGTTTTTGCTGATTAGTGAGTATCTAAGAGACACTTGTAACTTCTCTGTGCTTACTCACACTTTGGGATTTCTCTCTCTCCATCTTGGGTAGGTAGTTCCTCTTCTTTTAAAATCATTCAAAACTATTTTCCCAACTGGCCCTATGCTTAAATAAAGCCCGTAAATTTAACTACGGTTTTCGTTCAGTAACTCAGAGTACATAATAACTACTTGATTATTTAGTTTTAACAAAAGTAGCAAATATTAAAAGATATGACTTCTTTAGGTAGCAAAGATAAACTCTTCTCCAAATCCTGCCAAGAGTAATTCTGAAGTAAGATAGAAAGGGAAGGGAGAGAAGGAAAAAGAATTTACCAAAAATAGACTTTATATATGAAAATCAGTAGATAAACATAATACTAACTTGAGAGTAGAAATAATAATAACAGTAATGACGATGGCAAATTACAAACGGATAGTACTAAATTCCCCCCCTTTTCACCACCTTACAGGATATCCCGTCTAGCTGCAGAAACAAAACATGGAAATGAATCAGTCGATAAAGGATTTTCTCTCATTAAAGATGTTGGTGATTTTGTCCCGTGTAGGGGAAGTTGAACATTAAGGTGGATGTTCATAATCTAAAGGGACCACGGCCACTCGCTCTCCTTGCTATGGGATGCAAACTGTTCTGCATGTGATAAGAATGTCAGGCTAAAGGTAAAAACACATTTTATCTCAGTATGATAAGAAATCACGCCATAGACTGACCTAAACATTGAATTTTTTGATGATTGCCCCCACTGATAGATTTTGTTTTTCTTAGTAAATCTCAGGACATTAATATCCATGACAGTATCCATAGAAAATAAAACACAGAATCATATAAAAATTATGTATAATTTTGCTTAGTGGGAAAAGGGATGGAGCAAAGAGCAATAATTTTGAGGAGGTGGAACCACCAGAGAGAACAAAATAAGTTCTTATATTTAAGAGAAATTCAGAGGTTATTCAGAAACTATTATCATGATATTTCTCACTTCAAAGAGATGTAAGTTTCTCTTAAACAATTTATAATTTTTAAAAGTTTTAAAGGAAAATGAGTGAGGAGTAAAAAGTCCCTTTTATTCCCAAGGTTGATATGACCCAGAAATGAACTTGCCCTAAGAATCAGGTTTAAGACATTCACTTTCAAGCTTTAGAAGGCCTTGAGCTTCATTTTTCCTAGAAAGATAAACTTAGTATTATACATGTTATCATCCTGTTGGGATCAAAATGGAGGATTCGCTGGGATGAAATATTAAAAGACGGAGAATGTGAAGAAAGATTTATGTAATGCTAATTTCAGGCAGCTTTCAAGGTTAATGCTTGTCCAAATTTTCATGGCCAATTCCTCTCGCCCAAGGACCACATGGGCAGCTCTGTACTGCTTGTCACTGTCATCAGCCACTTGTGTGACACGTTGGCTGCAATTCAACAGTAAAGCATGCATATTCTCTACTGAACATTTGGGGAGCCTGCAGGCAGTGAGTTGCGATGTAAATGGAAAAAAAGAAAGTCTGATCATAGTCCTCACCATCATAAGCTATCTAGGTGTCCTGCTCAGGCTTCCAATGTGGGCAGTCACACAGGCCACCCAAACTGCTGACATCCTTCATTGACCTTTTCACAGCAATTGTGAGCCTAATGACTTTGTTTTCGCGTTTTGGAACTGAACTTTACAAGGATTGCTTCCAATCCTGGGTGGTGCTGAGAAAACTCAGCTTCACTAGAATTTGGCCGAGACCACCAGATGCGTTTCATGTGAGGGCCTTTTCCCATAATCTGACCAGAATGGTTTATGAATGTTCTGGGGAGCAGAAAGTCGGCCCCCGAGGCTGAGAAAGGGCCGTGCCCTGCTCAGTTAGGAGACCACACAGCCGTCCTCTTTCCCCTCTGAGTATTTATAGTTAAGGAACCACACCACCCCTCTCATTCGGAAGCTGAGGGTGAAAGTGGAAAAAACCAGAAACACAAATTGCATCCTACAGCTGAGAAAGCCTCACTCTTGGAAAAGCTAGAAAATAAATAAATAAAGGGGAAAATCCAAATGGGATCGCTCTTCAAACACACAAATGATCTTATGTTAACAGTTGGGATTAAACAGCTGTCTCGTGGTTATGCGATCATAACAGATGCTGTGTGCAAACGTTTCCTGCTAGCTTTGTTTTGGTTATTGCTGTTTGTGCAGTTCATTGGGCTGAATTCAGCTTAAGGGATACAGGTTTTTATTATCCTTCTGTGCTGCGCAGGCAGCTTCATCATCTCTTTAAGAGGAAAGGGGGCGTGTGAGAGGGATAGTTGGAAGGGAAATGGAGGGTGGGCTCTCCCATGTCACATTGGGAATGATGTCATATTGATGAAATTCCAACACACTGGTTTATGACCACTTTGCCGTTAAAGTGGTCCCCAGTTCATTTATGAGTTTTTTGTTGTTGTTGTTTTTTAAATTTTATTTTAGTGGAGGCTGTGTTCAGTTCTAGTGCAGTTTATGCAGCTGGAATAGAATTTATAGAACATAGAGAAAGTGTTTTCTTTCTTTTCTTTCTTGCTTTATTTATTTATTTATTTTTTGGATGACTAACAGATTACAACGTTGTAATGATCCCTATCTTGCCTCTTCCTCCCATGCCCTCCAGAGATAAAATGTAGTGGCTGATTTTGATTTTTCCTAGAAGTTTCATTTCATCTTAGAAGTTGGGATCGCCTTCTCTTTGTCAGCCAAGTGAAGTGGTGAACTATCACTGTTTTTGGAAATTCAAATTTGGAAGCCATTTTGGCCTGAATTATGTTACTTAGTCAAACCAAAAATATCCTCTTGGCTTAAATTCTTCAGAAAACTGCCACAATTCATAACACACTTTGCCTACCAACGGATTTAATTCTATTACTTATATCCCAGCCTTAAAAAATATAATGTAAATGGCAGAAACAGTATTTCTGCGTACAAAAAGCACATGTCTACCATAAGGAGGAAGTACAGAGAACAACACGGGCCATATTTAGGGGTTCTGGCCAAAGCTCTGACTGCCTGTCACCCCCACGAGGACCTTGCTTCTCATCTATAAAAGGCTGATCATTCATGCATTCACTGGCCAGTAGCTCATCTGTGCTTTTGGAAATTTTGAATGGCGGAATGGGAGCAGATTTGATTGCTCAAAACCTTATCTTAGGAATCGTACCCTTTGAGTAGGACCATCCTAGCACAGTCAATTCTGACACCTTTACTGAAGCAGAGCTTTCTATAATGTGTAAACATATTTAAGGATCTGAACTTAAATTGCTATCTTATTCTCATTCATTCAACTCAAGGGGTTAAATGATTACTTTTCAGGTCTGAACAGCTCACAGAATGAAATTCGGCCTTGTCTGATAAGTTGTCACAGTAGTAGCATTTCTATGTTTTAAAGACATTTCAAAATAATTTCATGTACATTTAATGCTTGATCCTACTAACAGTTTCTGGAGGTATTTTTCTAATCTTACAGAAAAGCAAGTCAAGGTCCATCCTATAAGGTGAGTATCGTAGCTAAGTTGTCAAAGTTTATACAAGTAGTGATAGAGCCTACATTTGAACCAATTAGGCACCAATGGCCACATGACATAGAGATTAAGAAAAGTATTTACCCACAGACCTCTTGTTGTCACTGACTTTTTGAGTTTGAGACGAGCCCGGGAAACAAAGGGAGATCTTGTCTCTACAAAAAAATAAAAGTAAAAGAAAATTAGCTAGGCATGGTAATATGCGCTTGTAATCCCAGCTCCTCAGGAGGCTGAGATGGGAGGATCCCCTGAATCCAGGAGTTTGAGGCTGCTTGCACCACTGCACTCCAGCCTGGATGACAGGGCAAGAACCCATCTCATGAAAAAACAAACAAACAAACAAACAAAAACAAAGAAAGAAAACCCTGAATATCAGGTCTTTTTGTGGGGACAAACCTCTGGTAACCTTGTAACAAAAGGTCCTTTGAAAGAAGATATACAAATGGCAAGTAAGCAAATGATGAGATATGATCTCACACACACAGGATGGCTAATATCAAAAAGAAAAACACAGAAAATAACAAGGATTGGTGAATATGTGGAGAAACTGGAATTCTATAGATTCTTGGTGGGAATGTAAAATGATACAGCCACTGTGAAAAACAGTTTGGTGGTTCCTCAATATATAAAAAATAGAATTACCATATCATCCATCAATTCTACATCAATTCTACATCTGGGTATATACTTCAAAGAACTGAAAAAAAAAAGGTCCTGAAAAAATATGTTCAAATCAATGTTCACAGCAGCATAATTTACAATAGCTAAAATGTGGTAGCAACCCAGGGGTCTATTGATGGAGAAATGGATAAGCAAAATGTGTTACATGGATATTTCTTAGTTAGTTTTAGTTGCTATAACAGAATATCACAGACTGGTGGCTTATAAGCAACAGAAATTCATTCACAGTTCTGGAGGCTGGAAGTCAGAGATCAAGCTGCCAGCATATCAGGTTCTGGTGAGGGCCCTTTACCGAATTGTAGACAGCCAAATTCTTGCTGTGTTCTCTCTTGGTTGAAAGAGAGTTAGCTATCCTTTTGGCCTTTTATAGGGCACCATCCCACTCATGAGGGCTCCACCCTCATTATCTAGTTACTTCCCAATGAACCTACCTCCAAACCATCACATTGGGATAAGAGTGTCAACACAGTAGTGTTCGGTGGACATAATTGTTCAGTCCATGGCAACATACAATGAAATGTTATTTAGCCTGACGAAGGAAGGAAATTCTAACATATGCTACAACACAAACTAATCTTGAGGACATTGTGCTAAATAAAATAACCTAGTCACAAAAAGACAAATATGTTATGATTCCACTTATATGAAGTACTTAAAGTAGTCAGAACCATACTCAGCTTTTCTGCATTGTTGTACGACCAAACACTATAGTGTGCAAATTCAATACCTGTAGAAGAAGTGCAAATCAGCCATCAGAGCAGTTTGATTTATACCCTTTCCTTGATGATTAGAAGTATCCAGGATCTTCATTCTTTTCTTTTCAAGCTTGCTACCAATTAAAATGTAAATCTCTCCAAGATAGAATGTTTTAAGCACTTTCATCGTTGAATGAATTTCAGATCCTTTAATCTTCTGCCTTTTTTGCTACAACAAAGATTTTTAAAATATAAAAGTAATAGAGAAAAAGGGTTAATAGCTAATGTATGCCAGGATGGAGATGAACAGCCCAGTAGAAGAATAAGCACAGGTTGTGAGGAGACAGTCTACAGAAATGCCAATTTAGATGGGCCACAAGCAAATAAGATGGTCAAGCTCACTTGGTGGCAGGAAAATGAAAGCACCAAAATAGTGAAGTATCACTTTACATCCATCAAGTTGGCAATTTTTTTTTAAAAAGTCACCAATTGCAGGCAGAAATGTGCAGAAAAGGGTACATTCATACATCACTTGTAAAAATGTGAAGACTTTTTTTGCATTTTGGAAAAGCAATCTGATAGCATATTGTAAATTTAAAAAATATATGTGTGTATACATATATTTGTATACACACACATATTATATATACTTACACATGCATATTATACACACACACGTGTGTGTGTGTATTCTTCCACTCAGTAGTTCCATTCCTAGCAATCCATCTCAAGAAGTAAAAGCCGTCCTCTTTTAGGCAATGTGCAGAATGTGTGTGTGTGTGTGTATGTGTGTAAAATATATATCTATGTATGTATGTATTATTCAGCCTGAAATACTATAGTCAAGAGTGATATAACAAACATATATATATATAGCATATAGCATTCTTCATGGGTACAAAGAAAGAAAAACTAAATCAAGCATAATACATTCATATCATGAAATAGTATGCAATAACTAAAAAGAATAAATTAGAGCCATATCAATTGACTTAGAGAGAACTCCATGAAGAACTACTCAGTAGGAAGACACTTATATAGGAAGCATACAGCCTATTTTTGGAAAACAAGTAATCACTCACAAACATACACACACACAATCACATACACCATCTACATCCACCCATAGAGGATCAAAGGATTACAATTGTATAAGAATGTATGTGCTTGAATATATGAAAGAATTAGCCCTGTGTAATTCATTATTTCCCTGTAGGGAGCTGGGCTGATGTGAGGTGAGAGAGCAGAGAGTGAAGTGAGTTTACAAGCTGAGTAGAGAAGGAATAACAAAAACATAGTGCCAGGGAAAAGGAAACACATTTTTGTATTTTTTTCTATATGTGAGTATAGGTATAAAGAAATTTATATTAAAATATTAATCTCCCATATACTACTTTTTATAATTAAAAATCTTGAGGACATGAAGCTTCATGAGAGATACTGCCCCTCTTAAGACTATCATAATAGTTTTCTCTGTCAAAAACAAAAATGGAAACCTGAAATCAGTGGCTTGGGTCATTCAAGTTTTGATGTGCAAAAATTTCACTGGGCCATTTCCTAGGAAACTAAGTGGTTCTCACTTCATTGTTGTGTACATCTTCTAGAAAGCCAAGGAAGGAAAGAAGGCGATAGTTCATGATTAGCTGAGCATTGTTTCCTAAACATGTAGAGGTACCATCTATAATCAAGGCTGAAACTGAGCATCATTGGTTATTGTTTTAAGTAGTGGTCACGCTGAGTTATCAAGTGATACCATGTTACACTCCTTCCTTGGTTCTGGGAACTGTGTTGGGGCAGCTAAGGATAGCAAGGCAGGGCCAATTGTGTATCCTGGTGGCAGAATATAGCTCTCAACACATAATACTCTAAATTGGTTTCCCAATTTGTATTTCTAAGATAGGAATCCAACTTGCAAAAGTGAAGATGGGACTGTTTTATGCCATGTAATCCCTATTCCTGATTTTTTTTTTTTTTTCTTGAGACAGAGTCTTGCTCTTTCGCTAGGCTGGAGTGCAGGGGCGCGATCTCAGCTCATTGAAATCTCCACTTCCTAGGTTCAAGCGATTCCCCTGTCTCAGCCTCCCAAGCAGCTGGGACTACAGGCATGTGCCACCACGCCCAGCTAATTTTTGTATTTTTAGTAGAGACAAGGCTTCACCATCTTCAGCAGGACAGTCTCAATCTCTTGACCTCATGATCCGCCCGCCTTGGCCTCCCGAAGTGCTGGGATTACAGGTGTGAGCCACCACGCCCAGCCCCTATTCCTAATTTCTTAACTTTGGTTCATCTCTCAGTTGGTCAGTCACAAATGTGAATTTTTTTTCAACAATTATGGTACAAGGATGATCAGTTTTGAGATTATTTGAAAATGTGCATAGGAAACCTTTATCTACTAGGGGAAAGCTTTATTAGTGACAAAAATAGATGAGTCACTGTCAATTTTCCACAGATCTAGGTAAATGCTTCTCTATCACCTTTAGCATTTCAGCAGAAGTGTCTATGGTCAGCTCATTTTATTTTGTTACAGGTAATTTTTTTCTTTGTTTTAATAAATTTCTGTATGTCTATATATTTACTTTAATAAGTAAATAATCTTCTCAGCCTGCTTATCTTTTCACTGAGTTCGCTTGAAAAGCTGTGGGCACATCTGAAATACATATCCAGATTGTTTCTAAATTCAGTAAAGTTTTCTTTAATTTTGTCTTCAACTATTGTTTCTGTTCTAGTTGTCCTGTCTTCTTCTTCCATAGACTGTATAAATTCTAAGAGTCTATCTTCATTTTGTTATCACTGTCTATATACTCTTACAAACTAATTCTTACCATTTTTTGTAGTTCTTCAGTGTATGAAGTTGGTTCATGATATCATTAGTAGAATTTTCTGTCTTTCCTTTCTTCATTATAGTTCCTACTCTTGAATGTGATCAAGTTTTGCTTTAATTCTGCAATTGCATTTTAGTTTATTTTGTGTAACTGATATGATACACCACAGTTAGATACATGCAAAGTTCATAGTATCAAACTCATACTGAGCTTTGCATAGTATCTCACTCTGATGTATCACTGGTAATTACTTTATAAATCAGCATAATTTCTCTCAAACAGTCCTCATTTCCACAGATGCCAAAGCATATAATGTTATTATTTCCTGGAGTGCTCCTTAAGAGATGCATTAGTTTCCTATTGCTGCTGTAACAAATTTAGTGTCTTAAAACAACACACACTTATTATCTCACAGTTCTGGAGATCAGAAGTCTGAAACACGGTGGCAGAGCTGTGCTTCTTTGGAAGCTCCAGGGGAGAATCTGTTTCCTTGCTTTATTCAGCTTCTAGAAGGCAAGTGCATTTTTTGGTTCCTGGATCCATATCACTATCACTCCCACCTGTGTTTTAGTCACATCTCTTTCTTTACCTTTGATCTTCCTGGCTCCCTTTTAAAAGAACCCTTGTAAATACACTGGGCAATCCAGTATAATCTCCCATCTCAATAACCTTAATGTAATCACATTTGCAAGGTTAATTTTTGCCATGCAAGGTAACATATTTTTAGGTACCCAGGAATAGGACTTGTACATCTTCTGGTTTTTTTTGGTGGTTGGTGGGGGGTGCGGGGGCATGATTCAACCCATCACAGATAAATTTACATGCTATTATCTTTAGCTTAGTCACAGGCAGGTACATAAATGCCCACTAGGCTTTTTATTCTAATCTCCCCTTCCAGGTTGCTTAGAATTTTTAAGGATGGTTCCTAGAAAGGGAAGCAGAAGGAACACTGTTGTTGATGGGGTTATAATACCAATTTTTCCAGGCCAAGTCAGCAAGATATTTCAACCAGATCTCACCTTCTAGCTATTTGTCTATTGCTTTTTGCAATTGTTTCTCTCTGCCACCTGAAAATGGTAATTTTCAAACTTGTACTTGATATAGTTTGAATATATATCCCCACCAAATCTCATGTTGAATTGAAATCCCTCATATTGGAGGTGGGGCCTGTTGGGAGGTGTTTGGGTCATAGGGGTAGATCCCTCATGGCTTGGTGCTGTCCTCGCACTAGTGGCTGAGTTCTTGTGAGATCTGGTTGTTTAAATGTGTGGAACCTCCCCTCCTATTCTCTGTCTTTTGCTCCCTCTCTGCCACATAAGATGTTTGCTCCCCCTTCACCTTCTGCCATAATTGGAAGCTTCCTGAAGCCTTCCCAGAAACCAAGCAAATGCCAGCACCATGCTTCCTGTAAACCCTGCAGAACTGTGAGCCAATTAAATCTATGTTCTTATAAATTACCCAGTCTCAGGTATTTCTTTATAGCAATGCAAGAACAGCCTAACACAGTACCTAATTTTTTTTTTTTTTTTTCCCGAGACGGAGTCTCGCTTTGTCGCCAGGCTGAAGTGCAGTGGCATGATCTCGGCTCACTGCAACCTCCGCCTCCCGGGTTCAAACGATTCTCCTGCCTCAGTCTCACGAGTAGCCGGGACTACAGGCACACTACCTCGCCTGGCTAATTTTTTGTATTTTTAGTAGAGATGGGGTTTCACCATGTTGGCTAGAATGGTCTCCATCTCCTGACCTCGTGATCCACCCGCCTCGGCCTCCCAAAGTGCTGGGACTACAGGCGTGAGCCACTGCACCAGGCCCCACAGTAATTAATTTTAAGAAACTGACTGACTGGCTTGCATCCTGTAGTAAGCTGCATCCCCAGCTCACAATTTACTTTCCAGTGGGTCCCAAAGGGAAGGAAGCCCCTGGACAGGGTGAAGGAACACACTCCCGTAGTGCTGCCCCATCGCCTGCTACGTGTGCAATCCTTTCTCCTGTTATCAGTCTCTCACTCTGGCTTTTCTCACAACTTATACTTCAGTGGTGTATTTCTGTCCTGTTACCCAGTCTATTCTCTTGGCTTTTGCTCCAATTTCATAAACACCAAGTCTTCTTGTATTTTACTGATTGAGCCAAACTGTTCTGACTTTTTCTCTGGTTCTGACAACAGAGCATACGCCATTTATCACATTTGGCATGTAATTTTCTTTGTTCTTCAAGTTATGGTTGCTGTTGTTCCCTCTGTACTCATGCTTAACCAAAGTGCCCTCCATCCAGAACTAGTATTGAGTAGAGCACTCTGGAGCACCACTCACTCTCCACTTGGGTGCTGACTAAAATCTCTTCTCAGAGCCTCAGCTGCTATCAGTTTCATGTCAATTGCCCTAGCCCAATTCCAAGTATTTAATACCAGTGATTCTGCTAGACAAAAATTGGATGTTATCCTAAGCCTACTGCCTGGTATGTGATACATTAAATTTATACATAAAAACTACACCCCATAGAATTTACCTGCCCTGAAAGACTCTTCTTGTAGGGATCACATCTCCCACTAAGGCGATTCCCCACCTAATGCCACACACCTCTCCCATTACATATACTCGACAACACCTGTGTCTTTTTTTGGAAATATAGAATTCCTAGCAATGTTAAAAAGTTAACTATTAATCAAGAGGAAATAGAAGGGAGAAACTAAATTCCGAGAGCCTCAAAAATCTTGCAGATGCATAGTATGTTGTTAAACAGCCTAAAGGGTGATTCTCCTGGGAGGCAGTGGGGGTGGAGAGTTGAGAGGTGGGGCTGGAAGAGCAAAGAAAGCATCTTTTAACTTAAACTCTGATGGCACAGCACAGATGATGGATTGATTTCATCAATACTCCAGTTAGTGGAAATTGTTCCCAATTTGGCTAAAATTTGTCTATGCTAGGGTTCATTTTTTACTTTTTCCATGACTTCATGAGGGGGAAGAGTATCATTTAGATGGCATTTTAAACCAGTCTTTACACGTGATTTTTCTTCAAGGAAATGCTATGCAACACAGGAGAGGAAAGAAACATGGGACAAGCAGAAGGAGAAACACTATGTTAGAGTGAGATAGCAGGCAGCTAGCCTTCACCAGGGAATGGGTCATGGGGTCTGAGTCTTATCATGTAAACTAGCTCAACGCACCTCGCACCTCAATAGGTGGCTTCAGATTCTGCATACTTCCAGATTTGTTTGTATTCTGGTAACGTAATTGATTTAGTTAAAGTCTCTGGGTTTGCTTAGTTCGTTCTGGCCCACCTTCCTTTCTAGGTCAAAACCCTTCTCTCCACAACCAAAGTCACTTTTTCCCAGTAATTCTATCCTCTGCTTTAACTTGAATATTACCTAGGCCTCTTTGTCAAGTCCACTGTTTTCCCCAACCCTACCCCACAATGACATATTGTAAGTGTCTACTCCCTGTTTCCCAGTCGTTTCCAGCTGGCTCATCTCTGGGCACTAAATGTCCTCCTAGTTGCCCCTGAAACTCTGCAGCCCTCAGGAAATCATCCTGCTCTTGCCATTAGTTCTATTAAAATCTTGTTTTTTGGTCTCCATCTTGGTCCCACTTTGTTTATTTTCACTTTTTAAATTTTATTTTATTTTTTGAGGCAGGGTCTTACTCTGTTGCCCAGGGTGGAGTGCAGTGGTGCAATCACAGCTCACTACAGCCTTGAACTCCTGGGCCTAAGTGATCCTTCAGCCTTGGTCTCCTGAATAACTGGGACTATAGGTACATGCCACCATGCCCAGGTAATTTTTGTTTTGTTCTGTTTATGTAGAAACAAGGTCTTGCTGTGTTGCCCAGGCTGGTCTCAAACTGAACTCCTGGCCTCAAACGATCCTCCGGCCTCAGCCTCCCAAAGCACTGGGCTTATAGGAGTGAATAACTGTTCCAAGACTTCCTATCCTACACAGGCAGGTTCTAGTTCAATACTTGTTACAGGACCCATACATCGGACACCTTTTCCAATGACACTTCCAAAAATCAGCTCATTTACATTGTTTGGGGTTGCTTCCTTCTGTTTTCCTCCAATAAATACACAATGTTTATGGGGGCATTATTTATTTATTTGCTACAGTCTTCTTAGATTTTGTGTAAATTATTGAGTAAAACCAAGCCAGCCCTACCTACTGGGGAAGAAGAGGGCTTTACCCTCCCTCCCTGAGCCTGATGGATATGGAGACCCTGGCCCCTTCCTAGCCCCTGCTAGATTGGTCTCATGTGCCTCATTTTTGGCTTCTCACAGGCCCCTTCCTCAGCTTCTGTTTTTCTTGGACCTCTTCTTCCCCTAGGAACAGGATACAATCACCACAGCTCTCAATGGGCTTGTAGTTTCCAATAATACGTTCACAAATTCTCTAATTTTATTTAATGATTTCATAAAGAAACAACGGGGATTAGAGTTCTTTTCAAAAGTTGTTTTGCATACCCAAGGTATGTTTGCAAAGTGTATCTGTTTCAAATAAACAGATAAAGAGCATATTCATAATAGCTACTACTAGTTTCTACCTCTTTTTTAGGTGGTAAAGAGCCCTTCTGGTTCACACTGCACTCTAAGTCTCAGTTTCTGAAAGTCAAATCTCCTTAATTTTGGCATGGGGAATAAAGTCTGCCTAAACTTGCATGCTAGATGCTGAATTAAGCTACTTGGACTAAAGCCTAAAGCAGGATTCTAGGCTTGGCAAGATTTACATACACTGCCATCCAGAAACTGCTTCCTAGTTTTCCACTCAGGTACGGGTTCCTAGATCATGTACTCTAATTTAACTGTATGGAAGGGACTTTGCAAAAGCTTTCAAAGATTCTTTTCCTGAGCTCCAGATAAATGCGGAATAACATTGTCATACTTTTTGCGTGCTCTCAAACTTTCCAGAGAGTCAGAGATGGACATTTAGCAAACCACCCTCAAGGAATGTGGACTTCCCACAACCCAGAATGATATTTCTCCAGTGGGTACAACAAGATGAAGCAGAAGCACATTCAGAAGATTATGCCACCCAGAGCTGATGTTATCCTAAAATTAGAAAATTACCCTTTTCCTAGCCTCTACAATCATCTAAATTGGCCTCTAATCATTAGAAAGAGAGATTTGGAAATCAACATATAGTTAGTTACGATTTGTGCATTTAACAAATACTAAGCTTCTAGTCATAGCAAGCGTTTGCTAGGTACTAAGCACACATTGGTGACAAAACAGGCAGTCAAGTGCTACCAGGCTTACAGGTTTAGGAAAGAGATAATACAAATAAGTTTCAAAATGTAATCTCAGCACTCTTGGAGGATGAGGCAGGCAGATTACTTGAGTTCAGGAGTTCAAGACCAGCCTGGTCAACATGGTGGAACCGCATATTTACTAAAAATACAAAAATTAGTTGGCGTGAGGTGCACGCCTGTAATCCCAGCTACTCAGAAGGCTGAGGCAGGAGAATCATTTGAACCTGGGAGGTGGGGGTTGCTGTGAACCAAGATCAGGCCACTGCACTCCAGCCTAGGTGACAGAGAGAGACTATGTCTCAAAAAAAAAAAAAAAGTATAATTGAAAGTAGTAAGTACTAGACAGCATAATACATTACAGCCCCAAACTGGAAGCAATTTAAATGACTACCAATGAATGAATAAAAAAGCAAATGTGGTATATCCATACAATGAAATTTATATGGCAATAAAAAAGGAATGAAGTACTGATATGTGTTATCACTTATAAAATGGATGTGAAAATATGATGCTAAATGAAAGAAGCCAGCCACAAAATACCATGTATTATATGGTTCCGGTTAAATAAAATGTTCAGAAAGGCAAGTCTATAGAGATTAGAAGTAGATTAGTGATTGTTCAGGTCTAGCGGGGAATGAATTGTGACTCCAAATGGCCATGAGGGAAATGTTCTAAAATTGAGTTGTGGTGATGGCTGCATATCTCAGTAAATTTATTAAAATATAAAAACATAAGCAAAAGGGTTTGCTTAAAACAGATGAATTTTATGGGAAATAAATAATACCTCAATAAAGTGGTTAAAATATTTAAAAATCAATTAAGCCAATAAACCCCAGAAATTATTACTTGAAAAATAATGATTATTGCTCTAAAGGAATAAAAGACCAGGGAGTTATGCGGGATTAGTACACATAGGTGTGTGTCTCCTTAAGCAAGGTGGCCAGTGACGGTTCTGCAGAGGCAATACAATTTAACAGGGTGTCTGAATGGAGAGAAAGAGTCACTCACAAGAACTGACATGGGGAGAGACTACTAGACAGAAGGACTAGCTTGCACAAAGGTCCTGGGGTAAGAAATACTTTGGTCTTTGGGAGGAACTTAAAGAAAACCTGTGTGAGGCATAATGATGTTCTATAGGGCCATATGCTCCCTGATAAGGAGCTTAGATTCTGTTCTCAATGCAGCAGCAATCTACTGTGGAGCTTGGAACAACAGAGCTATATGCTTTATTTCTTTATATTGATCTTGGATTGAACAGGAAAGAGGAAAAGTTGGAAAATCAGAACAGATGCCATTCCAGGACCCAGGAGATAGGATGTTAGAAGTAAAGATGGGTAGAAATAGACAGATATGATTTTTATGTTTGAGATGGACCTCATCAGGACTGCTTTGAGATGAGGGCTCTAAGAAGTGAGGTAGAGAGCAGAATGGGATATGACTCCCACATTCTAGATAAATCAAGTCAGTGAATGTGCTAATATGAGGATGATTGAGGTAGAACCAGGTTTGGGAGGTGGGAGAATCAAGAGTCTCATTTTAGATACATTAGGTTTAAATGCCTGTGAAACCAACAGGGGAGTGAAGGAGCAGACAATTGAAAGGTAGGATTGCAAAGGAGACTGAGGAGTAGTAACCAGAGGGGTCTAGGAAAACTCAGGACAGAGTGATAACACAGACTTCTAGAAAAGAGAGACTTGTGAGAAAGTGGAGGATGCCCAGTGCTGCTGCTCTGTTTGGTAAGATGAGGAGTGGCAGATGGAGTCAGTGCACCTGACAAATGCAGTTTCTACAGGATGACAGTGGAAGCCACGCTGGACCAGGTTCAGGCATGACAGGAGTGAAGATGTGAAGGATGCACATGGAGATAACTCAAATGCTGTCTGTGAAGAAAAGCTGAGGGGCGAGGCAGTTTTAGGGACATGAGTTGTAAGGAGTGTTCGTTTATCAGCTGAGATTAGATTTAGCTGCAAGTGATAGAAAATATAACAACAGCTTACACTACGTAGATGTCTATTTTTCTCTCCCATTGATAATGTTAGGAGGTAAGAAGTCCAGAGCTGCTATGGTGGCTCCCCTAACAATGGGGGCCAAGATCTTTCTCACAGCTCTGCCAACATCAGTATAGGAGGAAGTGATGAATGACTCAGATCCCTGCATTGAGGATGCTTCCAAGAGCTTGAAATACTACATTTGTTTATGTAGTCACACGGCCTCACTTAGCTGCAAGAGAAGCTGGGGAACATTGCTCATTCCAGATGTTCATGGATCCAGACAGAAGCATAGATTCTTGTACCAAGAGAGAAGGAAACAAAGGATATTGGAGGTCAACTATCATCTTTTGCCAAATAGAAATCAGTTATCATCTTTTGGGCTTGATTTTTGTTTGTTTCGTTTAGGTGTTTATACTGCCTACTGTGTACACTGATTTGGTAAAGGAGGTACATTGGATGCAGGAGAGTCATGACCCAAACTCTACAGAATCCTTCAGAAGGATGAGAGGATAAGATCTTAAAAAGCAAAACAAAGAAAACCCCTGACCTTTGAAAACAGAAGCCACCTTTCAGCAGTTGTAATCTTGAAGGAAAAAAGACAGTGTGGATATAGGTGAGTTAAAAAATTTAAAACTATTTTAAAAATGAAGTAAAAGATGAGGTATTTCTCAACTGACGGCATTTACTTTCCAAGTGAAAGTTGAGGCAGGGTCAGTTTAGTGTAAACCACTGGTTTGAGTAGGGAGAAGATACTGTCTTGGAAACTCAATTCAATAGGGAAACTTTTTAAAGCTGCAGGACAGTGGTGAGAGTCCACTAGAGGCTTAAGACTTTATTCTGTTTATTTGCTTGGTTGTTTGCTTGTTTATTTTGAGATGGAGTCTCACTCTTGTTGCCCAGGCTGGAGTGCAACGGTACGATCTCGGCTCACTGCAACCTCCTCCTCCTAGGCACAAGTGATTCTCCTGCCTCAGCCTCCTGAATAGCTGGGATTACATCCACACACACCATCATGCCCAGCCAAGATTTTATTCTTTCTAGTGAAACGAAGATTAGTCAGGATCAGCCACAATTAGCCAAGCAAAGCTTCCAGCACAGGTGTGGAGAAGGAACATGGTGGTGCTAATCCAAGGTTGGGGTTCAGCAAGGCAAGTACTAAGAAAGACTGGAAAGTGCCAAGTTGTTACTGAAACTTGCAAGGAAATAATTCTAATCATCATCATCATAAATCAGTTCCAATAACAGCTGTTTTTTTATTGAACACTTCATTTGCATAGGGCATTTTTTACCTATAAGAATTGCCATTTTATGGTTTCACTTTATTTTTTAGCTTTCACAGTTCATGGAATATTTTACTATACATGTAAAATTGCTCCTAATTTAAGCCCATTTCCCCAAATGTTATTACTTTTACCCCTGAAGAAAAATAATCTTGCCATTTCCTCTTCATCATTTCATACTCCTGTCATCTTTCACCTTCTTCCTCTGTAGAACAATTTACTGAACAAAGCTCAGATTCTATGGCTTATATCATTCATATTCCTCTTCTCTGAACTCTCTAGAAGTTCTCCACCCTGCTTTGAAGTGTGAGACCAAACCTGAATGCCGAAGTCCAGCTGAATGAATAAGGGAACATCATCCCTTATTTAATTTACTCTCCAAAGGATAATGGTGGAAGCTTCATTTACACAATGTGCCATGAAAGGAAAGGTGGGGAAAGACGAAAAGGTAGCTAGCTCCACAAACTCAAATGTTCCCATTGTGATGCAGGTTGGGTGGCTCTTAATAAGCTGCTTGGGGGCCCATTGGTATTTCTAGTGGCATTTCATTCTCTTGAAGGGGTTTTGCTAGGAAGACTAGATTCCCAGGTCAACATACCTAGATGAAAACAAATGCCGTTATCGATACCAAAATCCATTCAGTGTGGTTTTGCTGAATTTCATATTTACATTAAAAGCCAATTATTAATTAAACATGTGAGAGAACCTAATAATTCCTTTCAGTGTTACTCTATGGGAAAATGCACCCAAGTTTCAAAATGTGATTTATATTCATGTGGCATTAAGGAGGCAGTAGATGGGCTGAATTGGAGGACTTCTGGCCTTTAATTACCTTATTCCAAGAGTGTCTTCTCATATCTTGAACTGTCTCTTTTTCTTTTCTTTTTTTTAAAATTTCTACTTTTATTTTATTGTGGTAAGAATACTTAACACAAAATCTACTACCCGTTAACAGATGTTTAAGTGTACAATACAATATTTTAACTATCGGTACAATGCTACACAGTAGATCACTAGAAATTATCCATCTTGCGTAGCTGAAACCTTATACCTATTGATTACCAACTCTCCATCTCTCCCTCCCCACAGGCCCTGGCAGCACCATTCTACTCTCAGCCTCTATGAGTTTGCCTATTTTAAACATCTCAAATGAGTGGGAACATGTAGCATTTGTCCCTTGCAACTAGTTTATTTCACCTAATATAACATCCTCAAGTATCATCAACGTTGAGTGGAAAATACAAACTCGGTTTCTCTACTGTCTCACAACATGCTTCTGACACCACACGTTGGGGTGGTTCTCCCCACACATCAAGCAAGCAATCAATTCTACAGCAGACATCAGCTGGGCACCCTGCAATTCAACTCTGATGTGATCTACCTGGAGATTGCCTCATATCCCACAGGTTGAGGGCTCCATCTCATGAGACTGCCTCCACTTCAGATGCTAATCACAAGCCCCAGGTTGTTTCACCTGTGCTTCTGATTGGCCAGCTATAAATTGGGATTTATAGCCAGTGACCCCCTCCTTGGGTCTGATTAATTTACAAGAGTGGCTCACAGAACACAGGAAAACACTTACTTACATTTATGGGTTTATTATTAAAGGATATCATGAAAGTTGCATATAAAAAAAAAAAAAGCATAGGGCAAGATATGGGGGAAGGTGCACGGAGCTTCCATTCTCTTTCTAGGCACACCATCCTCCAGGAGCCTCCAGCTTTCCAGAAGCTCTCCACACCCGGTCCTTTATGGTAATTTCATTACCTCATGACTGGTTATATTACTGGTCATTGGTGACCAACTTCACCTTCAGTCCCTCTCTTCTCCTAGGTGGTTGAAGGATGGGGTTAAAAGTCCCAACCTTCTAATCCTCTCTTCATCTTTGCAGTGATAAGTCCCATCCTGAAGCTATTAGGGACTGCCAGCCATTAGTCAAGCCTCAAGCATACAAAAATATACTTTTCTCTTTAGCAATTCCAAGGATTTTAGGAGTTATAGGCCAGGAAGTGGGGACCAAGACCAAATATATTTTTCATAATATCACATATTGTCACATATTGTAGGATTTTCTTCTTTTCTTTAGGCTGAATAATATCCCATAGTAGGTATATACCACATTTTATGTATACATTTATCTGCTGGTGGACATTTCACTTGCTTCTACATCTCAGCTATTGTAAATAATGCTTCAATGACATGGGAGTGTTAATACCCCTTTGTCATCTTGATTTTAATTCTTTTGGATAAATACCCAGAGTGAGATACGTGAATCATATGGTAGTTCTAATTTTACATTTTCTAGAAATCTTCATACTGTTTTCCATAGTGGCTATACCACTTGGCATTCTTACCAACAGTGTTCAAGGATTCCAGTTTCTCTACATCCCTCAACACTTGTCATTTGTTTTTTTGAAAATGGCTATCCTAACAAGTATGAGGTACTATCTCATTATGGCTTTGATTTGCATTTTTTATGATAAGTGATGCTAAGCATCTTGTTTTTCACATACCTGTTGGCCATTTGTATGTCTTCTTGGGAGAAATGTCTATGCAAATTCATAGCTCATTTAAACAATTGGCTATCATTATTATTATTATTTTGCTATTTAGTTGTATAAACTCTTTGTATACTCTCTACATTAATCCCCCGTTGGATGAATAGTTTGCAAATACATTAATCCCCTGTTGGATGAATAGTCTGCAAATAGTTTGCAAATGTAGGTTGCCTTTTTACTCTGTTGACTGTTTCCTTTGCTGTGCAAAAGGCTTTTCTTCCCCTTTGTCTACTTTTGCTTTTGTTGCTTGTGCTTTTGGTGTCATATCTATGAAATCATTTCCAAGACCAGTGTCGCGACATTTCTCCCCTATACTTTCTTCTAGGAGTTTTACACATTCAGGTCTTTACTCCATTTTGAGTTAACTTCTATGTATGGTATAAGATACAGGTACACTATCATTCTTTTGCATGTGGACATCCAGTTGTCCCAACACTATTTGTTGAAAAGACAATACTTTCCCTGTTGTGTATTATTGACACCCTTGCCGAGCTGACCACAAATACATGGATTTATTTCTGTGCTCTCTATTCTATTCAATTGCTCTATATTTCTGTCTGGACTTCTTCAATTTTTAACCCCTGTTACACTACTCTGTCATCAATTTCCTGGGAACAATAAGAACTACTAAAACTTTGCTTGTTTTGTTTGGTGATTAAATTTGTTATTGGGATAAAATTATATTTCAAACTATTTCTATAAGAACTGTATCTCAAAATACAAATGTTATTTCATATTTTATTTACAATTCCCAGGCTATGAGTCTAATTTATGGTCATCTGCAAAAGGTAGAAATCAAGGTTTTGAGTCTCAACTTGCCTGTCACTAAATTGTACAGAATAGATGGTAAGCTGGGTTCCTTGTGAGACATAATTTCACAAGCCCCCAGGCAGGAAATTCACCCACCAGGACTTGGTAGTCACCCAAGTCGTATTTGTGCATCCCTTAAAAAGCAAGACTGGGCCAGGCATGGTGGCTCACGCCTGTAATCCCAGTACTTTGGGAGGCCGAGGCAGGCGAATCACCTGCAGTCAGGAGGTGAGCCAGCCTGTCCAACAATTAGAAACCACGTCTCTACTAAAAATACAAAATTAACCAGGTGTGGTGGTGCATGCCTGTAATCCCAGCTACTCAGGAGGCTGAGGCAGGATAATCACTTGAACCTGGGAGGCAGAGGTGTGGTGCGCTGAGATCGTGCCATTGCACTCCAGCCTGGGCAACAAGAGTGAAACTCTGTCAAAAAAAAAAAAAAAAAAAAAAGACAAGACTGCCCTTTCCCTAGGCTCATCAAAAAAGTAATTAAAGTAAGTGTGTGTAGTCGGGTGTGGTGGCTCATGCCTGTAATCTCAACACTTTGGGAGGCTGAGGTTGGTAGATCACCTGAAGTCAAGAGTTAGAGACCAGCCTGGCCAACATGGTGAAACCTCGTCTCTACTAAAAATACAAAAATTAGCCAGTCACAGTAGTGCACACCTGTAGTCCCAGCTACTTGGGAGGCTGAGGTAGGAGAATCGCTTGAACCTGGGAGGCAGAGGCTGCAGTGAGTTGAGATTGCACCATTGCACTACAGCCTGGACGACAAAGGAAGATTATCTCTCAAAAAAAAAAAGTGTATGTATAAAATATGTGTATATATGTGCATATACAGATATACCATATATAATTTATATATATGTATAAATACATATATATCTTATGCATGTACATTTATAAATATATGTAAATGCAAAGAGGCTCCTGATTTACCTTTTGAATAAAATCTAGAGTCACTAATATCTTAATTTTTGCATGAGTTATCTGAAAAGCAAATGAGAAGTAAAAACAATAACAATTTATTTAAATAGAAAGAAAATCCCCTCTGCTATTTATTATAAAACACTTCATTAATTTATCACCAGAGTTATCGTCTCAAACTCACTAATGTCTTCTCTGGGCTACTTTCCAGTAGATTATTTCTTGTACATTTGCAAGATGTTACGGAGTACCAGGCAATGTCCCAGATGATCAGGGCATTTGTGGTACCTGGTATTTGGCTTCTAGACCATGATCTATAGACTAGATGGGGTGTGTCAAGGAAAGGATGTCTCCATTTGCCTTTGTCCTTAAGAAAGTGAGTAATTGTCTCTTTCCTTGCCTATTTCCTCCATGGAGAATTTACTGGCCCCAATTTTTTAAAAAAGCTCCTACCACACTCCCATTTTCTGTAAGTGCAATTAGTTGCAGGTACAAAATTTGGAGCAAAGAGGTCTCTCGTGGCCTGTTGTGCCTGCAGTTATCCAACTGTGGCTGCAGTTTTTCAGTGCACAACTGATTGCACCCACAAAAAGAAAGGCTACACTTTGAAAATGGGTCCCTTTAAGACAGTTGGGGGATTGCATGCCTCCGGTTGGCAAATTGCAATCTTTTATAGAGGTACAGCCATCACTCTGGCTCGCACTGCCAGTCTGAAATCCAGGTTAGGCATCTCGAGTGATGGAGAGGCCTGGCTGAAGAGCAGGTGCACAGGCCTCTCTCCTGTCCGCCCACCACTTGCCCCCCTTTCACCTTGAGCTACTCATGGACTATGCATTAGTATTCAGCATTCCTGGCTCCATCTCCTGCTTAGTTCACCAGTCACTCTCCAAAAGGGTTTGCAGAGAGAAGCTCAGTCGGTCACACTGTCAATATAACACATTTAACCAACTCTAAATTTGCTTTAAAGAGACAGCTACCAAGATTGACTTTTGCAAAGTGACTCACTCCACCATGCGGCAAAGGCGTCCGTTTGCTCTCGACTGTTATTAAGTGTGTCACTGAGTACATAAGAAAGGGTTTTGAAGGAATTCCAGTGTGAATCCACTAATTCAATAATCCAATACCATAAATTCAAGTAATGGATATTAATACTATGTTCAAAACATGCTCACAATTTTTATATCTCTCTTTCTCAAACAGACAGAGCATGTATTGTGAGAGGCTCCTGATGAAATAATAAAACCCAATTTTCATCTAGAAAAAAGAATCATTATAGGAGGATGGTAATTTACTTTATATGACCTTCAATTGATTATTCTGTGGCTGCTACACAAATATCACAGGAGCTATTGATCGTAAAACCTACCAAATAGATCTCTAATAGCTTTTACTGGGCAAAAATAATTATGCTTGCACTGTGGTCAAACACACATAAACCAATGTGGAGGTATTAATGTATGGCATTATTACCCATCTGTCTGCTAGGTATGGAGAAGACCCTTCACGGGAACACTCTATGTCTAAGTTCCATGAAAGCTCAATATCCAAGCCAACAATTACAGCCAGTTACACAGAAAAATTGATTACTGTAACTAAAAGCTAGAGCTGGATAGTAGAGGCTGCAGCTTGCTTTAAAGAAGTAAAATAATAACAAGAGAAATCCTAATTGAGGGGGAGTCCTGCTACAGTGACTACCGGGACTCAGAAATTGCATTTCCCTGTGGTGTCGGCAGCAGAGTAACTTTTCAGAGTCAAGAGCTTTCTATCCAGCCCAGATCATGATCAATGATCAACACTCATAAAAGGTCAGGGTGTCTGATCAAAGAACAGATCATCTATCTCTCAAGGTAAAGCGTACAATGTAATCCAGAAATGTGGTGCTGCTGGTCATGGAGAGTGAGGAAATTCAAGGGAAAGCGAAACTTCAGTTCCACTTTGGTGACAGGAAGAACGTTCTGCTCATACAAAACGTGCAGCCAGCCTTCTGTGGGCAATCCTCAGTGGCTCAGGTGGGCCTGAAGGGGATGAACAAAGGCCACGCTCTGAAGGGGGAACTTCTCCACCACGCTGGGCTTCCAGATTCTGATAAAAACATTTTAGACTTCAAAATTTCACAGCAAGTCTATCACTTGCTTTCCAATCCCCAAAAGTCAGTATTTTAAATAATAATATGTAAATATAAATGCATCAATAGCAAATTAAAAAAATCCCAAACTGCTATCGAGGTGTTAAAATGAGGAGTGATACATTTTAACAACCAGAATGAAGACACTAAAATGGTAATAGAACTGAGTAGTGGATAAGAAAAAAAAAAGACGTCTTGTTTACCCAATGTGGGTTCTGTGCATATATTTGAGTGGACAGGGGAGACAACTGTGGGATGGGAGGATAACTGTATCCCGTCAAACAGAACAGAATACTATCCCATGAATCCCATTCATATATCCCATGAAATAGAGTCAGATAACATCTCATGTATTCCATGAAACAGAACAGGGTTGGAATGCACAGCTGGATGGCTGCACATGCCAAGGATTGGAAAGGTTTTCCCAAAATACCTATGTCTAACCCCAAAGTGCTTCTGCCTCCACCACACCCCAGACCAATCAAACCAGAGTATTAATTTTGGCACTTGTATTTTTTAAAACAAAAACAAAAGCCTGTGTGAATCTCACACGAAGACAGGTTTGAGAACCACTAACTTTAAAGGGAGAGACCCTTTTTAGGGATGGGAAGTCTCCAGTTTCCCAAGCGCACCTCTCCTTCTTCTGCAGCGATACAGCTCGCCTGTTTATTTCTCTTCCTTTTTGGCATTAGCAGTTCCAGTTGTTAAAGGCAGGAAAACTGGAGTCATTGTCTCTCTCTTTTTCATGATTTATGACTCAGAAGCAAGACAGGGGCAGGAGGCTGGAGGGTAATGCTTGTGGCTGTGGTTGCTGTTATTTTTATTTTGTATTTTTCTTTAAGAAATATGCTTTTCTGAAAAATCTTGAAGCCTTGAAGCCACCTGCAGGGCTGTTGTTTTCCAAGGCCTTGCACTTACATAATTGACATCTACATGGACACACTCCTGGAACATATCGGGGGAGGCAGGCATTCTGCTTGTTCTCATTTGTTCTCAAATTACATGATAAAATATGTTTTGGACATTTTAAACCAAAGGGAGTTACTGAGCCCACTTACAAAATCCATAACATGCCAGCAGGACTTATCTAGCTGCCTCCACAGAACAGCCAAGCAACTCTACATCCGCTTTAGCCCCCACAAAAACAAGCGGATTGCACTACAAATAATTTGCCTATTTGGAAAATGAAAGCGCTGTGGTTTGAGGTCCTATTTTTTCTTTAAGTTGTTACAATCTTTTCATGGCCCTTTAGGTCTAGGTTAGGTTTTGTTTGGGGTAATTTTCGTATCCTATGGATACTATTTAATCTTTAGCGCTGAGTCAATATTTCTCACTTAGGCCTTGGGGGAATACTGCCTGAAGTGTGTAGCGGGCATGCGGAATTCAGACGTGACTTGGAAACTCCACCATGGGTTCACCCAAGAAACAGACCAGAGGCAACACATTCTATCACTAAAACGTGTTCTCAGTTACACTTCCCTTCCAAAGGTAAGCATCTTAATTCTTCAACTTTTTAAGAGACTAAACCCAGTGAGGGCCCGTGTGTCCACACAGAGATGACACACCCAAGCAAAGCACGCGTGTGCATTAAGGGAGAGCGTGTCCTCCCACGTTCCAGCCGCCCCCCTGGCTGCCAGTCGCGGGCTCAGCGCACATACGGTCCCTGTCACCCGAGCGTACCTGTCCCGTTCTGGCCTTGGAGAACGCAGTGGCTCACAAGGGCGCCGCTAGCACTCGAGGCGCGGCGAAGAGAGCGGAGGAAAGCCGCGGGCTGTCCCGCAGGTGCGGCCCCACCTGCCGCCGGATTGGCCGCGGCGGCGGCGCTCGGCGGGAGGAGGGCGGATGATGGATGGCCTGTCTGCCGGCCCGGGTCCGAGCCGCGGGGGGCCGCCGAGGGAAATGCGGGCGCGCGCGCGCCGCTCCGTGCCCAGCGCAGACAGCGAGATGCCTGCACAAAAGGACGGGGCTTGGAATGTTTGGATTTTGAAGATTAGTTTCTATTATATCTCTGTGGGAGAAAGGAAAACGCGCTATGGGAAAGTGGAGGGCGAAGAACCCCCGAATAATTTCGAACTGATGTTTGACAAATCATTTCGCCAACGAACAACCCACAAGTCTCCCCTTCCCAAATTGCAAACAGTTCAGAAGTCTTATTTGTCATTTATGTGAATGATGCCCTATCGGTATCTGAGAAACAACAGGAAATCAGACCTGAACAGTTGCATCTCCTTATTTCAGGCAATATTAAACCCATTGAAAATGGTTTAAAAAGGAGGGTCGTGGACAATACACTTTAAATATTCTACACAGGCTAAAAATATAAGATAATCGGCTAGTAAACGCTAGTAAACTTTTTTTTCCCCCCCGAAAAGAAAAAAATAGAAGGATATGCCCAAGATACATATTTTGCGCATTAGGATGTGCATTTTCATAATTTATCTAGCTTTTACGTGTTTAAAAGTCATGGGCAATTTGAATGTGTTTGTCCTTGCAAAAGGATGACAGCGCATTGTTTTAGGCAATTCTATTTAAGAGGTGTCCTTTTTAAAACTCATTAGGTTGAGAGTGAGAGTCGAAGCAGGCAGACGGATAGCAGGAGAGAGTAAGTCGTGAGCCACCATAGAAATGGGGTTGATAGAGAGCTATTGTGTCATCCGGGCTCTTCTTTGGCAACTGAAGGACAGACAGGTCCATTCACTGCAAGCATTTCTCCTTTGCAACCCGCAACGCGGAAGGTAAAGCATCTCCTGTCCGGGAGTCAGTCAGTCCTGCTGGTGCTGATTCATTTACTTCTGAGAGCAACATAGTTTAGAAAAAAACATTTTTTTTATGAGGAAAATGTTTTTCTGTTTAATTGTGCTTTAGAATTCCACCATCCTCCTCTGCCCTGTCCACTACCACCACGAAGGAAGTGAAAGCCATGTTTAAAATACTAATAAATGAGATGGAAACATGTCACCAAGGTATATTTTATATAACTGATTGAAGAGTGAGTGGGTGGAGAGAGAAAGCTTAAGTACAAATATTTCTCTTTCAAATATCATATGAACAGAACAGTAAGTTTAGAAAAAAGAAATGGGAAAAGGAAACTAATAATCCCATCAGGCTAACAGGGACAGCATATACAAAAAAATGCACATGTAAATTAAATGTATGCATGCTTCTTACTAGAATTGTTTATATGTATGCTTACATACTTATAAAAGAGTATATTTGAATTGTGGGATTATGTAGTGATTCACATAGCATTATGTCAAAGGCACTTTTTAATACTATCAGAGAATATCCATATTAACCAATTTTAATAACTGCATAACCTTTCATTAATTATATATATGATTTGCTCAACTATTTTCCCAATGTTGGATATTTAGGTTGCTTTTGGATTTCACTAGAGTAAATAACACAGTAAGGAACATCCTGAGGCAAAATTTCCATGTTTTAAATTATTAATTTCAGAGAAATGTATTTAAGTGGAATAAATAGGCCATACATTAGCAACATTTTGCTAGTTTTTTTAACAGTCATTTTCAAGCTAACTTACAAAAACAAATATTGTACCATACCATCCTGCCAGTAGGAAAATCTTGTATTACATTTTTTTCAGCTTTATTGAGGTAAAATTGACAAATAAAAATTATATATATTCAAGGTACACAACGTGATGTTTTGATATATGTATACATTTTGAAATATATCACATTTTAAAAAATATGCTCCATCTTATTGAGACTATTAGGAAAGGTATTTGGTAACGTAGCAAGTGGGAATTATTTTTTGATATTCTTTTTTTTAGTTGTTAATGAAGTCCTTTTGTTTCTGTAAAAAATTCTTTCCTCTCTTTTGAACTTTGGTTTCTGTTCAATCATTGAAATAACTCTGAAGTTGATATATAAAAGTAAAATATAGCATTTTTACAAATCGCTCTTCCATGGGGTTAATTTTGAACTAGGGTGATAACCCTGGTTAAACTGGTTACGGCAAAAAATCCCTCACAAATTGAGCAAAGGTGCAGTATGAAATGATTTATAGAATTTAGGTTTCCAACAAACCTCTGCTTTCCTTCCATGGTGGCACATAAAATGATATTATCCTCTGTGAAATTACCCCGGAAACTTAAGGTATCCGATAGCAAATCATATTTTCTCATTAAGAAACAGAATCGTTGATCGTTGCACTAGCTTTCTTCCTAGTCTGAAAATGTATGCTGTTTTCTTAGTCTGTGATGTGGTCCTTTAAAAATGCCTTTTTGCGTACTGGCATCTTCCACAAGTGCACCAGTGCCCAGTAAATAAAGTAGCAGCCCATGTCCCTTTTAGCAAAAGCTATATATCTGTTCAGACTTGTAATTTGCTCCGTTTATATCCTTTGCCCTTGAACTCTGGTTATTAACGCAATGTTTCTCCAAATGATGCCATATAACTCTGCTCCGAGCACATTCACGGTGACACCACGCAAACATTCTAAGGGCCAGGGCCGGCTGAGGAAGGGAAAAAATGACGGCTGAAATGTGGAAGTTGCAGTGCATTATTCAAAATGGAAGGCCTGTAAAACTATGACTGTTAATATTCAAATTGCGACAAGGCCAGAGCCAGACTTTGACTACAAATATTCTGAGGTCTGCTTGGAAAGCAATTTAGCAAAGCAGCTTTGATTAAAAAAGAAACAACCAGAACACTTCTCCCAAGAAATGAACTAAAAACCTATCAAAGGATTTGAGGCAAGTGTCCTAATTATACATCTTAAGAAATTATTTGTAGTGGGTTTGGAAAGGAGGTTTTTTCGGTTATAAAATATAGATTGTATGTGTAGGAGAAATATAGACCAAATTCCTTTGCGCAAACTATAATGAAATATACCAATTTTTGCATCTATATATTGTATAAGACAACTGGGCATTGACTGGGTTTAATACTATTTTCATTTTTTAAAATAAAAATTTACTAATTAATATTGTGTAAAATTTTGGACAGGGAGTAGGACTAGTCTCCCTTTAGAGTATCTGTGAAGGGAATGCACTGATTAACCAAATTAATAATTTAGGTAAGATCGCAGAGGCTCTGCACAACCTACTTTGCAACGGAAATTGTTCTTCTACATTTTAGAAAAGGGCATTTGCAAAAGAGCTTCTTTCCTTTGAAATGAAAAAGTCATACATTTAAAATAATACGGCCAAGAAAGAACTTGTGCACATTAGCCTACTTCAAAATGGTGTATTTATTTCAAAATAATGTTTTTTAAAAAGGCAGTTCTCTCAAAGATCTTTATTTTCATAGACTCACATTGAAGTGACTTCAGGTCAAAAGTGGTTTTTTTTTCTTCTTTTTTTGCATTTTACTTTGAAGCAAAATGTTTGTGGCCATGGGATTTAATCTATACACCTCCTTCCCCAAATCCTAGGCTGTGCATAATGCGGTTCATGCAAAAATGTTGATGGGAAGGAGAAAATATACCATCAGATACCAAATTTCATGCTGAAATATAAGCTACTGTGAAACTTCTGGGCACATGTCTGTACTCTCAGTAGTCTGACTGGGTGCCTTTAAAGGCAAGTAAAGAAAAGAAACACTTATAACCATTTCAGTTGACTATACTGTTATTTTTTCCCAGACACAACATGATTGGGATACATTTGCACGTGCAAACACACTTATATGAGTATTGCCAATAGAAAATAAATAAGCCATAGGTGCCCAAGAACATCAAACACAGTCTTCTTAAAGTGTCAGCTGTTCCCATGTGAGTATTGTTTCCAGAGGAAAATGAATTCTAGGCTTCAAGTAGGTTGTATTAAGAACACTTTGGAAAACAGTCTTTTCATGAACATAGAGCTGCCTATTTTCTTCCTATTCTCTCTTTAATCAACTGCACCCAAATTAAAGGAGGTGTTTCACCGTGGATCAATGAGACTGGTCTACTGAACTTAATTTGAGGACACCTTTTGGCCAATGAAATAAAAATGTAGATGAGAAATTTTGTTTTAATTCTAAGAATTCTAGGATCTCCTACTTACTGGATGAGCAGACTCATGAGATAGACACCTTGACGACATCACTGTTCTCTGAATGCCCACAAGCCGACCATCTGATGAATTCCCAAAATCTACTTATTGAATTAAATGCACTAATGGATGCAAGTGAATGTTTATTGTTGTACACCATTTTGTTGAAATATAACACAATGCTGGGTTGTACAATATTAAGTGTTTTTAATTAAGGTAATTCTTGTGTTATGGTTTCTTATTCCCCAAACCACAAAATGTTTATTTTTATAAACTTCTTTCGTAAACTTATGACCCCATTGCACTAGTAAAACAAAGTTTGGAGAACCTGGCTCCTGCATTCACTCCCACTGTCACAGCTAAATAATTGCTGAAATACACATAAGAATAAAACTGTGTATGGTGTTAGATGTCTATTCTCTACAATTGAGAAAAGAAGTTATATTATTTAGTAGAGAACATGTGTTTTGTTCGTGATAGAATGAGAGCATTGCTTATTAAAAATTGTGAACAGTTTGAACTTTGATGACTGCAGATTAAAGTGGATTTTCTACCTCGGTCTCCTAAATAAAGTACGTTTACATATATTGCAGATTTTATGTGGCATAATTATATCAATTATAGTTTCAAACATTTAGTTCCAAAATATAGCAAAAAATATTCTGTCCCTCACCCATTTTCTTTTTCCTTTTTTTTTTTTTTCTTTTTGACAGAGTCTTGCTGTGTCACCCAAGCTAGAGTGCATTGGTGCGATCTCGGCTCACTGCCACCTCCGCCTCCTGGGTTCAAGTGATTCTCCCACCTCAACCTCCTAAGTAGCTGGGATTACAGGCACACACCACCATTCCCCTCTAATTTTTTGCATTCCTCCCAAATTTTTTGTATTTTTAATAGAGACGGGGTTTCCCAATATTGGCCGGGCCGGTCTCAAACTCTTAACCTCAAGTGATCTACCCGCCTCGGCTTTCTAAAGTGCTGGGAAGCCACCGTGAGCCATGGTGCCCAGCCCCATTTTCTTTTTCCTAAAGGCAACTACTTCCAACATTTCTATTGTGTTTTTTCAGAATTCACTTCCCTATCTATATGTAACCTGCTCGTCTTCCTCCCATTCTTCTTAGTATTATTTCAGTTTTAGAAATCATCTATTGACTTTCTACTAAAGATGAAGATTTGTCTCTCTATATATCCACACCCCCAATTATATCCATGTCCTTATTTTCTGAAGACAGTTATATTACAATTTTTGTTAAATTAATATTCTGTGTGTATTATCACTAATAAATCTTCCCCAGGGCTGTGCTATGGAATAAACAGTTATTTATTTATTTATTTATGTTGCTAAATTTCAGCTTTGATGTTAACAGTTGATTTGTTTTTAGTTCCTTCCCCCTACCGTTTACTAGTTTCTTAGGTAGTTACCACTGAGTCGTCTTTACACTCTTGGTCAATCTCTCAATCACCTCTCAAGATATATTCATACATCAGTTACTTCATGAAGATTTTCTAGGAAAAATCCTTCTAGAGCCTTTCGGTCTACATTATTGTAGACTAGGTACCCTTGGTGTCTGGGCACAGCTGTCATTCTGGGCTCTCTCTTCAGAACTCTCCTGCCGAGAGCTCCTGCAGCTGCCTTTTATGCTGGGGCTCCTATTTTCTCCAGCCTTCTGTCTCTTTCTTGCTTTAGCCTCTCCTATGTGGAGCCCGTCCTCCAGTGGCTGCTCTGAAAAGGTGGGGAGATGGTGCAGTCTAAAAATGTTTTGTTTTACACACACAGTTTACCTGGTACCCTGGCTTGAACTAGAATTTCTTTTTCTTCTGCGTTTTACACGCATTTCTCCATTTCTACGTGTTGCTGCTGAGAAGTCTGAATTTATACTAATTCTGATCCTTTAATTGTGATTTCCTCCTATCTGAAAGTTTAGGAAATACATTTTCACTAAGGTGGACACTGGTGAGAGCCAATGTTTGTCCACTGTGCTAGGCACTTAGGAGGCCCCTTGAATATGGCATACCTACCTTATGTTTTCTGAACTTCTATGGAGCTTTGTGTTTCTCATATAAGTTTTACAAATTTCTATGATTTCTACTTTTTAATTTTTGTTCCCATTTTTGTAGTACTTGTACAGTTTCAGGTTGCGATATCTTCTACTTATCTCCCTGAAGATGTTAAGGGTTGCTATTTGACATTTATTTTGTTTGCATATTCTTTTATAAGTAGTATTTTTAAAAATTTTTGTTTGTCTTAGTCTCCAGTTTTCATGTAAAAAACTTTCCTAACATATCAGGCGGTCCTTGGTCATCTGCTCATATCTACAATAGGAGGATTTAAAATGTGATTGGGAGCTCTGGGTATACGGATGGAGCTTGTATGTTATAGTAGGACCAGTTCTAGCCAAGCCATTTTACTGACGAAGCCCCGTTTATTCTTTTCTATTGATTTCCCAGAGAAGGTTCCGAAGATAAAGGCACAGTCCATAGTGCTCTGTTTCCAGTGGAAGAACACATTTGTGTGTTTCAGTATCTACCCTCCTGATGGTCATGTAATACCCTGTCTTCAGTATGCTACAGCTCAGATGAAATAGATGTCATCTGTTTTATCCTCTTCAGAGAATAATTTTTCAATGTTCTGTTGGGATGGGTGAAGGGTATTTGCCTGCAGCATCAAAGAACAAAGGAGATATGGAGCTCTAACCACTCATTAAACAACTTTCAATCAACCTGAATTTTTTTTTTTTTTTTTTTTTTTTTGTTGAGGCAGAGTCTCTCTCTGTCACCAGGCTGGAGTACAGTGGCACGATCTCGGCTCACTGTGAATTCTGCCTCCCAGGTTCAAGTGATTCTCCTGCCTCAGCCTCCCGAGTAGCTGGGACTATAGGCACAAGTCACCATGCCCAGCTAATGTTTGTATTTTTAGTAGAGACGGGATTTCACCATGTTGGCCAGGATGGTCTCAATCTCTTGACCTCATGATCCGTCAACATTGGCCTCCCAAAGTGCTGGGATTACAGGTGTGAGCCACCACACCTGGCCCAACCTCACTTCTTTATTGCAACTCTTCCCTTTTGCCTGCCCTTACAGAGGTACCTGGAACCATCGGTTCCCCTAGGTGTTAGATTTTCCCCATGGTCAACTTAGGACTCAGTGTTCTCAGATTCACCAAATCAGTTACCATGCATGCTTCTGTTTTCCAACTTTAGGTTTTTTTGTTTGTTCGTTTCTGCTTTTGTCTTCTGTGGTTTTTAGTTGGGAATTATGCCCTAAAAATAAAACAGAAAAGCTTTGGTCTTATGTACCAGCTTTCCCATGACAGTGTGTTCAATCCACCATCTTTATCCAGAGCCAGTTGTATATATTTATGTATGTTACAAATAGATGATAATGTAGTTAGGATGATCTGTTAAAATGGAAAGGAAAAGCGTATTTTTCTGAAGTGTTTGATTATTTTATTTGTGATTATAAAGCACTTTGCAAAAAAATTAGTTAGAAATACTAAAATACTGTAATTTGTAAATTCCCACCTTTTCTAGAAGAATTTTTTATTTTTTGTTTTGTGTTTGTTTGTTTGTTTGTTTTTGTTTTTTGAGATAGAGTCTTGCTCTGTTGCGCAGGCTGGAGTGCACTGGTGTGATCTTGGCTCACTGCAACCTCCACCTCCCAGGCTCAAGCGATTCTCCTACCTCAGCCTACGTAGCTGGGATTACAGGCACCTGCCATCGCACCCAGTTAAATTTTGTATTTTTAGTAGATACGGGGTATCACCGTATTGGCTAGGCTGGTCTCAAACTCCTGACCTCAAGTGATCTGCCCACCTCAGCCTCCCAAAGTACTGGGATTACACCACCCTGGCCAAGAAGATACTAATTTTGAATACTATAGGTCTCGATGTCTTCTTAAAGTTAACTCAATATTTATATTGTTTAAATACTATTTTCTAAAGTAATGTATTGCTAATTATTTCAGCAACTGATTATTCCCCCACATTAGTGGAGAATGGCAATGCAGCCTATAAGCAGAATGAACTATAAATGCAGCCTATAGGTAGAACAAATGATGCAGAATTGAGTTCTGCATTGGCCAACACAGCAAAAGGTACCATACATTAAATAAGATTAATTGATATTATGAGATTTTTGAAGGATGAAAACTAAAATAGCAAAAATAGATCATAGAAGAGTGATATTCAATGATGTAAGATTTAATTAAAGCAAGTTATTTTGAATTCAACTTATGTATACAAATGCTATTCAACTGAGTGCTAGGCCTTAAACATATAAAACATTAAAATAAAATGTGCTACTCAGCATCAAAATATTGAGGGAACTATTCTGGATATATGATTCTTTGTATTTTATTTGAGTAAAATGTTATATATTAACTGATTTATTGAATTAACCTCAATACATTCTAATTAACAGGAAAACTATTGGATATCTAAGAATGTTCTATAATATTATTGCTTCCAGAATTGCAAATAGTAGAGTAAAAATTGGAGTGAATAGAAAATAAGATTAAACAAGTATTACCAACTTTAATATGATTTTCATAAGCTTCCCAAGTCCAGGGCAATATATTTCTGGCTGTGAAGGTCAATACAAAGTCACAGATTGAAATACTGGACGTGACTTGCAAAAGTCATTTTTGGGCAAGCTGTTTCCTGAGATGTAAATTAAACTGAAACATACCTTGCATCAGACAGCTTTTTTTAAAGAAACTGGATTATGGCTTTATTTTCCAAAGAATATCGCTTCATCCCTGGTTGTCAAATAGATATTACCATTGTGAGACTGAATTTGATGGCAGGTGATTAAGTGCAGGCCCTGTTGCTTGAATAAATGATGTTTTAATCATTGGAAATTAAACACAAAGGTTTTTCTCACAATTTGCAACTTCTTCCTGAGGTTGTAATTAAAAGAGGGAAGAGTATTTCCAGTGTTTATCAACAAAAGATTTGAGCCAGACACAGTTGGGTTCAAATCCCATGTCTGCCACTTAAGAGCAAGCTACTTAATCTGTTCTGTGGTGACCACTAACCTCCTGTGTAAATGGAGATAATAATAACTAGTGTTTGTCGGAATTCAACAAGGCAGGTAGCACAGTGCCTGGTTCAGAGGGAGCACGTCTATAGCTGAGAGTCATTGGTGCTATTGATGATTTTGTCATTGGCTGCATGTCTCTATTACTGTTAGTAGTAGCAATAGCAACTCTTCTACCATAATTTTGGTGCTGTTGATTTTGTATATTAAAAATATTAGAAATGAAGATCCTTAAATGTTGTATTTTGTTACCAAATCAAACTGGTCCTTTATGCGTGTTTCTCTGGAGTTTTAAGCATGGTGCTGGGCATTTTCAAAGTGCGCAAATCTCACTGCTGTGAAATTTCTCTGGATAAATCTGATTTAGAATTGAGCCCTTGTCTTTTATCCTTGTTGGTTAATTGTTTCCCTTCTTTGCCTTTGTAGGGTCTGCCATCATTCCTGGTAAGGAGAAGTCACCTAGAATTGTTGGTGTGGCCTTTATCTGGCCATCGTGGCTCATAAAGACAGTCCCCCTGGTACTATCAGGGTCTTTGTCACATGTCCTATTATTGAGGGAGTCATAAGGAGATGGATGGGGTAAATCTAAGCAATCAGTCCTGGCCATTTTAGCCATCCCTCTTCAGGCTGGGTGTGTACTTATGAGGCACAAAGTCAAGGGATGTTATGGTCACGTTTTAGTAAGTTCTTTTTCACTTCATTATTTTTCTGAATGAAGACATCATTCCCTGTCAACATCCCAAAATGACAAATAAAGTTTCTTGTTTTTAAGATTTTCTTTCTTTAAGTGCCACTCTGAACTCATAGATGTTTATATATTTGATTTTTTGTTTGCTTGTTTGTTGTTTGTTCATTTGTTTGTTTTTGAGATGGAGTCTTGCTCTTTTGCCCAAGCTGGAGTGCAATGGCATGATCTCTGCTCACTGCAACCTCCACCTCTCGGGTTCAAGAGATTCTTCTGCCTCAGCCTTCTGAGTAGCTGGGATTACAGGCACATGCCACCACACCTAGCTAATTTTTAAGTTTTAGTAGAGACAGGGTTTCACCATGTTAGCCAGGTTGGTCTTGAACTCCCGACCTCAGGTGATCCTCCCACCTTGACCTCCCAAAGTGCTTGGATTCCAGGCATGAGCCACCGTGCCCAGCCTATATTTGACGTTTGATCTAATTACCTGTCACTAGAAAAAAAAAAGCCTCTTTTGTCACTAAGCATAGCACATACATAAAAATGTGCGATACAAATGTACAGCTCTGTGAATTGGAAGGCACATACCTTTGGTATAGAACTTTGCCAACCACTCCTGATGTCTGCCACAGGTCCCTTACTCCCTAGTGTAACTGAGAGTTTTATTTCATTGTATTCGTGTAGAAAGCAAAGGTAGGTACTTTAGACCCTCAGACCCTCAAGTCCAAATATTTGAATGTATCTTCAGTGGTGTGAACATCTCAGGGAATGGAGGTGAAAGAACTTGGAAGAGAAGCTCTTGTGTCCACACATGTGCTGGTGAGGCACTCCACGCTGTGGAAGGAGCAGGAGGTGGTAAGAGAACCTGAATGGCCAATAGGGTGGAGGTGGGGACCAGCTTTCCCTCTCCTCCCATCTTCTAGAGGAGAAGATTTAAAGATTCAAATGTTCTCTTTACATATCCAATAATGGTGATAGCCAGTAATAGTTTTTAAATAGCCTTCTTTGGAAAATTAAAATGTTGACAATCAACTGTGTTTCCATCACTAATTATTTTTGTTTTTTATATGGTTGTTACTGTTTCATTAAATCTCCAAGGTTTACGATTTGCTAAACATACACTTTTGCCTGCCTGCTAAGTGGTGGATGCTACTTTCTGAGTTGGGCATTCCAAGCTAAGTACATAGTCTCTGACTCTGCAGGTCACCTCCATGAGGGCAACGCAGTCTATTTCTTTGCTCTCCTCTTCGCCCCAGTGCAAACACTGTGCCTCATGCATAGTACATGTTAGAGAAGCGTTGTTTTGAATGAATTGACAAATCGACTTATGTCACATTTTTATACTTCCCTTATCACTACCAGCTATGTTAACTCATGTGATAAAATACGTTTTCCAAAAAAGAAAAAAACACACTAATGATTCAGCACTTATTTTTAGGGGCAAATAGGATGGAAAAGAGGGAGGGGGAAAGGAAAAGGCATCCTGTCCTCCTTACCAACTCCTGGGATTGGGCAAGTCATTTAACATCATGGAAGAGAACACACCGGCCTTACACTTCTCAGAATGTTACCTTTGAGGGTGAAGACATATGTAGCAACATTTGGGCAGCTTTCAATGCCAGATATCATTAACCCTTTAAATAATAGCAGCATACTCCTAGATAGCAAGCTTTAATACCCTTTCCATCTTGGGCATCCACACCCACTCCAACAAAAACTCCCCCCTCCACCAACACACACACACACACAAACACACACACACACACACACACACACACACACACTCTTTATTGAAGGAAATTATAGGGACTATGTCAGACAAATTGTATTTATTATTTATTATTTTTAGTAGGTCAGATTGTTTGGACTTTGTGTTGTGTTAGGTTTACAGCCACATGCCAAGCTCTTCCACTCTTATACAACATGGAGCCTTAGTTCAAGTTACCTGAAGGAGCTCTATTGCATTCAAATTTGGGTAAGACTGTTTACACATAAAACCCGTTTTTTGTTTTGTTTTGTTTTTTGTTTTGAGACAGAGTCTCGCTCCGTTGCCCAGGCTGGAGTGCAGTGGGCGTGATCTCGGCTCACTGCAACCTCCGCCTCCCAGGTTCAAGCGATTCTCCTGCCTCAGCCTTCCGAGTAGCTGGGACTACAGGCACGTGCCACCATGCCCGGCTAATTTTTTGTATTTTTTCTTTTTTTTTAGTAGAGATGGGTTTTCACCACGTTAGCCAGGATGGTCTCAATCTCCTGACCTCATTATCCACCCTCCTCAGCCTTCCAAAGTGCTGGATTTCAGGTGTGAGCCACCGCACCTGGCCCCATATAAAACGTTTTTTACGTGAACTGATTAAAATTCAACTGGTTACCTACTACCTGCCTGATTGAATTAAGTTGTCAAAATGTTTCTTCTTGCCTAAAATGTGCTTTCCTCCTCCCCTAATAAACTCTTACTTGCCTTTAAAATTTTACTATGAGAAAACATTTGTAACAATTTGAAGCAAAGCATTAATATTCTAGTATACAATGTTCTTACAAGTCAGTAAAAATCCCACAGAAAAATGGACAAAACTAGAATTGTGAATCCACAAGAAAAAAAGCAATAAATGTATAAAACACTAGTTATCAGATAAAAGCAATTAGAGAGACTGTTATCAATAATTACCTCCCCCTATTGACAGTAATTAGCAGACTATCGATAAACAAAGATTGGCAGCAATACACAATCATATATAGTTGATAAGAGTTGGCAAGAAGTTTTGTCCTATCAAATGTAAATTGCCCCGCCAATCCTACTTCTAGAAATGTATTCTAAAGAACTATTACCATGGGTACAGAAAGATTTATGCATAAGTATTTTCAAGGCAGACTTGCTCATAACAGTGAAACACTGGAAATAGCCTCGATGTCTATCAAGTGGGCAAGTGATTCCATAAATCTTTGTGTATCTGTGCCATAGGCTTCCAAGCATCCTTTAAAAATGCCTAGCATGGAAGGACTTCTAAGGCATGTCGAGTGAAAAAAATACAACAAGCAATACTCATATGTTTGTATGCAAAAAAGGACCATGTATGTGCAAATGTGTGTGTGCAAATTTACCAAAAGGGGACTTGGAAGGATGCCATCAAATTGTAGAAAATTGATATTTCCAGGGCATAGAGGAATGGGGGTAAGGCAGTAGAGGAGAAATTAGAAGAAAGGACTCAGGGAAGGGTTAGAGGAGGCTCTCACAAGTGTTATTCTTACTGTTAATATTTTTAAGATAGAATATATTATGTATTTTACATTTAATGACAAAAGAAGAAACTTGTGGCCTGGTGTGGTGGCTCAACCCTGTAATACCAGCACTTTGGGAGGCCGAAGTGGGTGAATCATGAGGTCAGGAGATCAAGACCATCCTGGCTAACACGGTGAAATGTCTCTACAAAAAATTAGCTGGGTGTGGTGGCGGGCGCCTGTAGTCCCAGCTACAAGGGAGGCTGAGGGAGGAGAATGGCGTGAACCCAGGAGGTGGAGCTTGCAGTGAGCCGAGATTGAGCCACTACACTCCAGCCTGGGCGACAGAGCGAGACTCCGTCTCAAAAAAAAAAAAAAAAAGAAAAAGAAAAGAAACTAAAGAAACTTGTTATTTCAGTTCAACGTAACGTATCTTCAGAGTTATGTTATTTTCTTAATCATTTATAGTAGTTCTTCATACATTCTGAGTAGTAATATTTGGTTAAGTTTATTATATTTTTCTGAACTGACCCTTGTGCCTTGTTTCATGGTGTCTTCTTATTCACAAATATATAATATATAAGTCATCAATATGACGGCTCCTAAGGTTTCTGGTTATATACACCTCAGAATTATACAAATACTGTCCATGATTTTATTCTAGTGCTTTTATAGTTTCAATAGAGTTATGTACTGTTTAGGGATGGGGAAATAATTCCGAAAAACACATCTTTAGATGATTTCATCATTGTATGAACATCCTAGAGTGCACTTACACAAACCTGGGTGACATAGCCTAGTACACACTTAGACCACGTGGTATATAGCCTATTACTCCTACTCTATAAACCTGTACAGCATGTAACTACACTGAATACTGTAGGGAGCTGTAACACAATGGTAAGTATTATGTGTCTAAACCTAAATCTAGAAAAGGTACAGGAAACATACAGAATTAGAATGTTAGCGGAACACCATTGTATACGTAGTTCATCCCTGAGCAAAATGGTGGTGGGCAGCACATGATGACATATACCTCTCTGGTACACTTAAAATGTTTTTCTGTGCTATGAAGCAGAGGTTTAAGATGATTTTTTTCCATAAGCGGTTAATCACTTATTCAATTCCAAACTTATGAAATGCTTTTTCTTTTCCCACTATTTTAAAATGTGCATTTTTATTATAAATAAATCATATGTACATAGGTCTGTGTTGGTATTCTCTCTTATATTGATATTTTTTCTCTATGACTTTGGGAGTGCCACAGTCTTAATTACTGTAAGTTTGCAGTGTGTCTTACCATCTAATAGAATAAGGTCCCATTATTATGCTTTTCTAAACTTTCTTGACTACATTTGTGTATTTTTCTAGAGTCAACTTGTCAAGTGTTATTAAATACACTACTGCAATTTTGATTTTAACTGTATTCTAGATATATTTATAAAAATTGATATCTTTCTAATATTAAATTTTCTCTCTGACATACATCTCTCCATTCCACTTAATTAGGTGTTCATTTATGTTATCTGGCAAAGTCCCATTTTACTGTTTTGTTCACACAGGCATTATTTATTTCCAATTAAAGTTATTCCTAGATATAACATTGACATTTCAAGGTATAATATATTTATGACAATTATGAATGGTCTTTTTTATTTCCATTATATTTTCTAGTTGATTTTTTTTTTCTTAAGAAAGCGTAGTGCTTTCACAGTATTGGTCCTGCATCTGGCCATCGTCTTACGAACTATATTACTCTCATCAATATTTTTTTCCATTCTTTACATAAAAACTTCGTAAATAATCACTTTGTCTCTAAATTATGACCTTCTGTCTTTTCCATTTTAACATTTATCTGTCAGGTGTTCTCATGTTATTACATGAACCGGAATCTCTAACACAGTGATAAATGCCAGCATGATAGTCAGGTTCCCTGCCCTTTTATTTGTGAGTTTTGATGAGAATGATTCTGATATTCCAGTATTAAGTATGGTGTAAACTGTATATTTCTGGTAGATATGGTTGAGACATGGTTTTTCTGTTTCAGTTTTTATGTTGTGCTATTGATGTAGTTTACTTCATTCCCGTTTAAATCAGGAATGTCGTTTATAACAAAGGTAACATAAGGTGCAGAGTGTACGTTTTGGAGTCAGAATCTTACATAACTTGCATGTCTCCACCACTTACATTTTTGTACCTCAATGTATTCATTCGAAAAGTGAATAAAATCATAGGACCTACTCCACTGAGTTATTTTAAAAATTTAAATAAGGTGGAGCTCAGTGGCTCACACCTGTAATCACAGCACTTTGGGAGGCCAAGACGGGCAGATCACCTGAGGTCAGGAGTTTGAGACCAGCCTGGCCAACATGGTGAAACCCCGTCTCTACCAAAAATATAAAAAATTAGCTGGGCATGCTGGTGCGTGCCTGTAATCCCAGCTATTAGGGAAGCTGAGGCAGTAGAATTGCTTGAACCTGGGGGGCAGAGGCTGCAGTGAGCGGAGATCATGCCATTGCATTGCAGCCTGGGCAACAGGAGTGAAACTCTGTCTCAAAAATAAATAAATAAATTAATTAAAATTAAATAAGCTCATGGGTGCTAAAGAACTGTAAACAGGGCTGAGTACATGGTAATTGCTAAGAATTAATAATCCTAGTATAACTATTAAAGAAATTTTCATTTAATTTTCATCTTTGTGTAATATAGTGATTCATAGTAACACACTTCTTGATATTGCACCGTGTTTACATCTCTGGAACAAACTCTGTGATCATGATTCATTTAACCCACTGCTGGATTGTATTAGCTAATATTTGTATCTCTTTATAACTGATATTTTGGTTTACAGTTTTCTTTCTTTGTAAATGAGTGAGTTTGCTTGTGTGTTTATATGTGTGTGTGTCTGTGTGTGTGTGTTTGACAATTTTGGTGTCAAGATTATACTGGCATCATCTAATTAGTTGGAAAGCCATCCACTGCTTTTTGTGTCTTCGGGCACTTTCCATAACATAGATTATTATATAAAGTTTCTATAATTCAGTCTCAAAAGCAGGGAGTCATTTTTTTTTCTAACAGGCTTTTAGGTTTCTTCAGTGATTATTGGTGTATTCAGGTTTTCCTGGTCTTGACAGAACCTTGATATTTTATGTCTTTCTAGAAAACAGTTTTTTTCTCTGATTTCTATTTTTGGGAATAAGAAGTAAATAGTATTCTCATATAATTATTTTTTTAATTTCCTCCAAATGGATGGAATATCTTTATCTTATTTTTAATGCTGTTTTGCTGTTTTATTTTGTAACTCTTTTTTAAAAAAATTCTTGCTTGGGCATGCCAGATGTTTGTCTATTTTCTTGGTCTCAGCAGAGACAAGTGTTTAGATGTATTGTCATCTATTTTACTTTTTAGTGCAATATAATCTATTTCTATTATTATTCATTCATTCCTTCTACTTTTGGGGGGATTCATTTGAGATTGTTGTACATAGTTATTGAATAGTGCGCTTAGATCATATGTGTTTAAATTGTCCCGTGTTCCCACATTTCTTCATTTCTCCAATTCACGCATGAGTGATTTTTGTACATCCACGCAACTAGCATGAATTGTATGTCCACTGAATGTGTATTAAAATTGTTTCCCAAGAATGATGCCAAGCATTGAGGCACAAATTCCTACCTTCCAGTAACTCACAATGTGTTGAGGAAGCCAACTTTAGAGAGGAAAGATGTATGTAGGCAAGAAAGCAAACAAGTAGGGAAGGTAGGAAGGGAAGGAGAGAAGGAGGGATAGAGGGAGGGAGGGAGAAAGAAAAAAAGAAAAAGGAAAATAATATATAGTAGATTAAAATAGAGATACACTCTAATGATATGCACAAGGCTCTACAAAATGACAAATATGTAACTGAGGGACAATAATAATAGTCCTACCCACCAAAAAGGATTGTGATAAGCAATGAATGAATTAATGTATAAGAAAGCATTTTGAAAAACTGAACAGAAAGATTAAGTACAATAAGTCAGGTCCGTGGGATAAATCCTCAGTTTCCACACACAATCAAGAAGGCTGCCATTCTCCATGCCAGTTTCATTTCTAATTGGGCCACTTTTAAAAACGCCATCCAGGAAGTTCTTACTTAATTTCTACCTGGTGTTTAATTTGCATTGCCCTTCCTCTATTGAATGCTAGGTTTTAAAATATTTTTCTCTGCAATAATATGTCGATATTTCTGGTCATGGCACAACTGCTTAGTTATCTATTTCTTCAGGTATCTCTGTTCAAACCAACACCCGCTAGGTTGTGCTGAGTCTTTTTTTCCTGAAGATACCCCTAAGAGATACCCCATGGTCACATCAGTAACACCAGCCCATGTGACCATAAGTCTCACTCAAAGGTATGTGTTTCTCTTTGAAACACATTTTCAGTACTTGCGGGATGTATGGTTTGTAACCGGAAAACCATTATTCTACTTTGACACATGTTCATTGAAGGGTATTCACTTCTTTTCGCACATCTTTTTCCTAGTCTCTTCCCCATATTATTATGTCTTATCTGATATTTGATATTTGGGGGATGTCGCCATAAAGACGTAGTATGCATAGACTTTAGATCACATGTTCAGGGAACCTACCAATTGAGCTCTCCAAGGTGTTAAAGCAAATTTGTTTTCACCTGCAATCTTAATTCCTGTGACCTAGAAGCATTTGGTGCTTTGTACCTCAACTTATTTTGGAGACATCAGTTTCTCAGTGTGATCTGCAATTGTTCTCAGACTGACTTACCAGAAAGTAAAGGACAGGTTCTATTGTCTGTACACCCACTCTTTACTTCCTCCTTTTGCAAAAGAACTACTTATTTGTAAAGGCAGACTTTCCCCTACCTGCTGCCATGTGGTTTCAATAGGTACTGTGAGTCAGATAAACTGCTGCCGTGGTCACATGGGTAAAACTCTGATCTGAATGGTCCAATCAGACTACTTCACTTTTCTTGCCAAAATGATTTGGCTTAAAGAGTTGTGTTAGGCAGAACTATGACCTCCCAAGGACAGTTACATCCTGATCCTGAGAAGCTCTGAATATGTTATGTTACATGGCAAAAGAGAATTAAAGTGGCAGATGGAATTGAAGTTGTTCATCCACTGACTTTAAAATAGAGAGAGTATGTTGGATTACCCAGGTGGATCCAATGTAATCACAAGCATACTTAAAAATGGAAGAGGTACACAGAAGAGAAGTTTGGATCAATATGATATGGAAACTCAATCTGCTGTTGTTGGCTTTGAACTTGGAGGAAGGGGGGCATGGACAAAAGAATGCAGGTGACCTCTAGAACCTGGAAAACCAAGGAGATGCCTTTTCCCTTAGAGCCTCCAGAAAGGAATAGAGTTCTACTGGCATCTTGATTTTGGCTCACAGATCGATTTCAGACTTCCAAACTGCAGAACCGTAAGGTAATAAATTTGTATTGTTAAAACCACTAAGTTTGTCATATTCTGATACAGCAGCAGCAAGAAACACATAAAAGAGTATTCAAGGAAAACCAACCTAGACCAAAGAGATATGTTTCCCCAGGAATTTTTGAGGCATAGTTGATAGATAATGTATGAGGCAAGCTTGGAATTGCCAGGGGAACCTCTGAGAAAGCTGGTTTTCAAGAATGAGCTGAGAAGAGCTGAAATGAAAAATGAGAAAATCCTACAGTCAGCCCCCCCTTCTTCGTGGCTGGGTTATGCAGGACATATACTCCCCTTTCTCGTTTGCTGCTTTGAGCTGGGATATTCCATCACTTGCAATGAGAGGTCTTGAGGAACCCAGGTGCCAAGTGGGTATGTATGAGAGATTCCCAGCAAACACAGCTACAGAAGGAATGGGGCGATAACACAGTCCAGAGCACTTCCAAGCCAAACATCTCCTATACATGGTCACATTTTTTAAAAAAATTACAAATATGCATGATCTCCAAGCCCATTTCTCTGCATTTTTGTTGAGTAAGTCAACTCTTGGCTTATAAATAATTCACCATCTTTGAAACTCACATTTTCATTTGTTAAATTAAATAAGCAGGAGGCCATCAGCCTGAGGCTGTCTCTGTACTTTCAGTTTCTATGTAAGGAACTGCAACCTAACAGTATGTAAACGAGACAAAACCTAACTAGAAGTGTAATTTCTGTAATACAAAGCGGGGTCTCAGCCAATCACAGGCAGCCATGTTTCAGTCAATCACAGGCTGACAACTAATCAGACCATGTCCCGAATAAGGCAAACCCCAAACTATAACCAATCAAGCTATTTCTGTACTTTATTTCCCTGTTCTGTCTATAAATACACACTGCCCACTTTTGCAGACCTGAGTTCTCTGAATCTCTTCTAGTTTTGAGTGCTATTTGATTCATGAACTTTTTTTTTCTCAAATAAACTCTGTTAAATTTAATTTGTGAAAGGTTTTAATTCATATTTCGTAGTGTAGCAGAATCACATAGTTACTCAAAAACTATGTGGAGTCGATATACATTTTTTATGTTTGCATTAATTTATTTGATGTTTCTCATGGGCTCTTGCTCCCTCTGTTTCATGGAGGAGAAAGGGACATAAATTATGCAGATTTGAGAATAATCTGGTAAACTCTGTTTAACAGTATAGTTTGAACAGTTTGAACAACTTCTTTAGAAAGCATGATCTTTTTTTAAGTAAAATGTTCAGTCTTTCAGAGACACCCTCATTCTCCTTTCTCTTTTCTATGTTGTCATCTGGCTTATTTAGGGACACTTGTTTTATCCTTAAGGCTCAAGGAGAGATGAGGTCCCTGAGTCATCATGGTATCCCTGGCCTCTCCTACCATGTTGCTGCCCTGGGCTGCTTCCTGCATAGGTGATATTCAGCATAAAGGCCACACTGCCTAGCTGCAGTCTGCATTTGGGCTAACTTACAGTTCACCTTAGTCGTCCTTGTCAGAACTTTCTGGTTGTCCCTAGGTGGCCTCAAGTCATCTCTCTCAGTACAACCAGATCCTCTAAGTCACCATTATGTTATTCATCTGGCCCCAGGGCTGGTTTGTGCACCTGGTGGCTTCTACTTTGAAGTCACACTGGCTCCTGGTCCCATTGGGCCCCAAGACAGCTTAGCTGTGCCTCACTCAGTTACCTTTGTGCAGATTTTCCAGGCATACACAGGTATTTCTCTACATTGGGTCCACTCCAGGTGTAACTGAAGACATCCTGAAAAATGTAAATCATGTTCTCCTTCTCACTCTTCTGCCTCCACAAGTTCACTGTGATGTGGTAGCCCCTGAAATGGTGTGATGCAGGCCCTGAGGTCCCAAACATTGGGCTGAATGTAAGGAACTCTGATCTTGGTATTCCCCTCAATTTATCAAATAAACTTATTTCTTTTGACCAAAACCTGACAAAAGGAAGATTAGGATACTTGTGACCTTCTTTCCCTCTGACCTGTCTCCTACCTTCTCTTTCTTCCCTTAAAAGGTCAGACACTTCCTTAAATGCCTTCACACTGTTTCCTCCTGCAACTTGATTCTTGTCTCAGGCTAAATTATTACCTTGGGAGGTGTGGGGAGGGGAGTAGAGAGACACTAGTGTAACTTTTAACAATTTTTCACTAATTACACATATTTATAGGACATTTTTATTTTAAATTCACAGAGGAAATTGGATTCAATTATACTGTACACTAGATTGGGAGAAGATAGTGACCCTTCTTGTAAATATCCATAAAACATACCACTTAGCATTGTTGTCAATGCTCTCTCACTTTGCTGATGCATGACCACAGTGCTAGTCATGTGATTACAAGATAGTCACAACAGGGTAATTAACACATCTTACGCTTTATTAGTGTGGAGATTTCAAGGGGTATGCTAATTTTTATCTTGACTTATAGTCCCATAGAGTGGTCAGGAATATGAGAAGTTGGTTCTCCAGGGAAAATTGTTTCCCAAATGTCATCTGAACATGAAGGGGAACAGAAAATTAATCAAGACAGAGACATGTTTTAAAGTGGACTACACAGGGAAGAGAGAAAGAAAATGCATTGATGGTTTAAGTGTGTTGGGAAGTATACTAGAGCGCACAGAACTAAGGCTTGGAAATTGATGCATCAAACACTCAATGACATATTGACTGATAAACAAGCAAAATGATTGTTCAGTGACAGTATGATTCATGTATCTATATTGTGTGAAAATCCAGACATCCTGTACATGTATTGTTGGCAGTTTATAGGAAGAGGAACAAAAACTTAGGAAAAAAGTAAAAGCTCTATGGTCTACCTTTGCATGCAAAGGTTGAACAGGTGTAAAAATTGCACGGATGCAGCTGGAAACCATCATTCTTAGCAAACTATCACAAGAACAGAAAACCAAACACGGCATGTTCTCACTCACAGGTGGGAACTGAACAATGAGATCACTTGGACTCGGGAAGGGGAACATCACACACCGGGGCCTATCATGGGGAGGGGGAAGAGGGGAGGGATTGCATTGGGAGTTATACCTGATGTAAATGACGAGTTGATGGGTGCTGACGAGTTGATGGGTGCAGCACAGCAACATGGCACAAGTATACATATGTAACAAACCTGCACGTTATGCACATGTACCCTAGAACTTAAAGTATAATAATAATAATTAATTAATTAATTAATTTAAAAAAATTGCAACAGGTTTGCTTCCTTCTAAAGTTGATTTCCCTTCTCACCTTTTTCTACATTTTGGGGATAATATATATAACAGTAATTTGGTTTCTGACACAACATTTCTATCTATAGATTTTCTTGAGTGTCTGTGTTGGGGGAGGGCTGTTGTTTGTTTTGTTTGTATTTTTGCATCTGAATATGTTTTACTGAAGTCCTCCTGGGCTTCTGTAACTCTTCTGCAGAGTAAGTCTGCTGCCACAGCTTTCCCCCATCTGTACTAACTGCATACTAACTGCTCTTAATCTGTAACTTAGTTCTCATTTGATGAAAGTCAGACTTTACTTGATGATGCTGACTTTCTCAGCAAAGGGCAATGGCAGTTACTGAAGATGCCCTTTGCAGCAAAATCTCATATAATCATTTCTACTAAGGGGAGCGGACACTCCAGTGTACACTGGGCGTCAGTGGATGCTACTCCTCCAGTTCCTTTATGAGGTCTGCAACGTTTGTACTGAGATACACCAAGCAGTTGTTTGAAGTGTGCAATTGAGTAGGATTCTGCAAGATAGAGACAGAATCCCAATCCCAAACATGGCGGAGTGATGAAAACACTAGAGTCCCTGGAACATGGATGTGGGACTGGGCCTCTACTCTGCTATTTGCCACTTCCATAACTTTGAGGAAGTTACTTATACCCTGAGCAATTCAGTGACCTCATCTGGAAAATGAGGAGGGAAACCTCATCAGGATTAAATGAGTTCATATATAAATCTTATAGAGCCCAGTAGTGACTCTGCCATTTATTACTTGTGTGAACTGGCAAATGCTTCTTTGAGTCTCAGTTAGGGTTGTCAGATTTAGCAAATAAAAATCTCATATGTCCAGCTTAAACAACAAACAATTTTGGGTATGAAAAATGTCTCATGTAAATTGGAATCTACCGTACTCCAAAAACTCTTTGTCATTTATTTGAAACTCAAATTTAAATGGTCTTCCTGGATTTTATCTGTCAACCTTGGTATTAATTCTCTTGTCTAATAAATGAGTGTATTCATGCTTACCCTAGTTAACTTAGAAGGTGATTATGAGGATTATGTTAAAATATAACATATATATTTTTATGTCATTGTCATAATATATAAAAGCTTTGTAAAATGTAACATGATTCAGAGATAAAGGAATGCTCAAATTATTAGTGTAGATAATGTAGTCATCAAGAGTTCACAAATAGGTTGAGGAATGTACAATGAAAGTCAATGAGAGGAGATATTGTAAGTTATAGACCAGTTACCCTGTTCACCTTTTCTGAGGAGCCAAGCACCTCTGGGTTACTTGCAACTGACTGCTTATTCTCATTCATATGCATGTGTAGATTTCACTGGAAAGTACTTTTTGTACTTGGAGAGAGGAGGAAAGAGGAGGAGTATGAGGAAGATTGTGAAGGGGACTGCCGACCCTCATACAGGGAGGGTTATTTCCTTTTTAATTAAATTTCTGGACATGCAATTTGCCTTTTCCGATATATTAGGTTTTTCATCAGTTTTTTTTTTTTTTTCTCATATAGTGGCAAATCACAAATGGCTTATTACAGGAACAATCGTAGGAGGGAGCACTTTGGGGCCCTCTCATACCAAGGCTGCATTTTAAGCATAAATACACCTTCAACAGAGAATTGCAAGTGAAAAGTCAAGGTGCTAAAAAGACCCAAGGGGATTTTTAACTCTCACACTTCAGGTGCATTCAGGAAAGAGAAACACCCAAATTCTTTCATTTTCAAAGAAAATAACATAAGGTATTTCTATATCTTCTCATAGCTTAGATCCCACAACAAATGGGTTCCTGCAAAACTCAATTTCTCAGGATATAATAAATAAGAAGAAAATGTGACTCGTGCCTGTCCAATGCCCAATTTATTATTCTGTCCTTTTCTTAACATGCATAACCCAGGCCGGGCTCACACCTGTAATCCCTTAACTTTGGGAGGCCAAGGTCGGGAGTTCCAGACCAGCCTGACCAATATGGTGAAATCCCGTCTCTACTAAAAATACAAAAATTAGCCAGACGTGGTGGTGTGTGCCTGTAATTCCAGCTACTCAGGAGGCTGAAGCTGGAGAATCACTTGAACATGGGAGGCAGACGTTGCAGTGAGCCAAGATTGAGCCACTGCACTCCATCCTGGGTGACAGAGGGAGACCCTGTCTCAAAAAATAACAATAATAATAATAATAATAATAATAATAACCCATTATGTCAAAAACACCATCAAGTCAATGATTTGGTAAGATGCAATTAAAGAAAGACTCAGTGGTATAAATAAATTTTTATTTTGAAATGAATTCGGCCAGCTTCACATACATACCACCTCAGAGATGGGCAATACCTACATCCAATAGCTGAAACCACCAACTTGGCAATTTCCTTCAGCATATGGGAAATAAATCTCTGGGGCTTCTTTGGCCTTTGACTTTGGAATACAAAAGCCTTGGATGAAGAGAAAAGTATGTTGAGCACCTGCTCCTGCGCATACAGACACGGAGCTAGTCCCACCTCTGAATGAAAGCGGTGACTTCCCCACTCTGGACTCTGACTCTCAGCTGGCAGGCACAACAGACAGGATAAGGCTCTCCATGCATCCATACTCTGGGCCATCGTGTTTTATAGACACAAATTGAAGATAAGATCTAGTGATGGAGTCTCCATCCCATGTTAATACTTTGCGGCAGTTCCATTGGATAAAGGTTCTGTCAGGGTCAGTGTTTCAAGTGAAGTTCAGTCTCTCATTTGCCATAAATGAAGAGGATGGGAAGTGAGCTGGGAGATTGTCAGACTAATATTTAGATAATTGCAATTTATCTCATCTCAAGGATCAAGCTGATTGAACCTGAGCCGAGTTTGAGCTAAACTGTGTTTACAAGGCCTCCTTCCTCAAAGCTGGCAGTCTAAAGAAAGAAGAAAAGCCAGAGCTGGGATTTCCGGCTGACCTTGGAACCAGGAATGACCAATCCCAATAGCAATAATATAATAGCAAGAATAAACAATCATGAATATTGCAAATGCCCTCTCTCCGGTGCTGAGAAAAATTAATTTCCTATTTGAATCCCATTCACATAAATACTCATAATGATGTATTTAAATCCAGACTCTGTTAAATCCTAAGCCCACAGTACCTGAGCCAACAGCATGAGTCTCGCATTTAATCGGTTACTGTAATAAACATATAAAATGTTTTTTTTCCATGAGAGGACAGAGCCGTGGCTACATAAAAGGACATCAAATGACACATCCTCCATCTCCCAGCAAATAAAAAAGCCATCAGCTCATAACAAGGCGGTGATAAAAGGTGCTGAGGCCAGTAAGATTAAGACTTTGTAATAAGGTCCGGGCGCCAAAACTGACAGCCATTTTCTTTTATATTTATCATGTCCTCACATTGGGGTGAGAAGCCATGGCTCTGTCCCATTGCTGGCTAGAATTTATAGCGGCTCCATTATTAGGAGATTGCAGTGAAATGGGGTAGAGGTATGGTTTTCTGAGAACGTTACGATAGCCTCCTACATTATACACTTGACAGGTTTGTCAGCTCTTAGTAACAAGCCTTGTAAAGTACTTTAATATCATTAGCACTATTTTCTTAATGTGTCTGCTCTCCTCGAAGCCTGAAAATATCATATATCATAGGCTGGAGGGTAGCATGAACTGCTATCTCCTTGTTTCTGGTTTCTTAAATGTGATTTTATAGTAACACGTAGAGTTGATGTTTTAATCAAAATAATGCAGCCATTTTCCTTTATTGATTATCAAGTAAATATGTATAAATATGTAGTTAGGGGTGGGGTACCCTTTTAGAGGATATTGGAAACACATAATGAATGGCTTTCTGTGGGTAATTTCACTGCCTGCTTACTTCAGTTGTTTGTTATGTACCAAGAGTCTTTTCCATTCTGCCCTCCTTCCCCAAAGATCTGTGGAGGCCACACCTGCAGGAGAGAGGGGCCCAGCCAGAACCAAAGCTCTGCAAGAACTTTCCAGACAGGCAAGGCCTAAATCAGACGCCTTTGAAATTTCTGCACATACATGTCTCCCTTTTTTGTAAACTAGCCTAAATTACAATCTGTTCTGTAGTTCATGGTGCATTTCAAAAGGACCCACATTTATTTTGGGTAAATCCTGAAAGGCTTTTTCTTGCTTTCAGTGATGAGCATATTGACTTAAGAATGTCTATCTACATTGCTAATGTAAACCCAGAGACAGAAATCCTGTGAGTTGACTCAATAGTTTGAGTTGTATAAGTGTTTTAAATTTCAAAAATAAACATGCATTGCTTTGTGAGGGTAATAAAATGATAAACTTGGTTTATATGTCATTCTAAGCAGGACATCCATCTTAATAACATTGTAATATTCTCATATGCGACCTTGATCATAAAAATTTAATTATTATTAGCAATAACATTAAATCTATACCAAAACTAAGGATAGGCACACACATACATACACACACACACACACACACACACACACACACAGAGAGACAAAGGGAAATTTACTCTCAGTAAAACCTCAAGTTTTTTTATAATTGGAAACATCAGAGTCAATGCAAAATTTAGTTCTGTGCTAGAGCTCAGACCAAAACACCAACCTTACTAGGCAGTGTTATCAGTATTACTATACATTGCCCCAAATGTGTGCTCACCTAGTTACTGAATGTATGCCCTATCTCCTGCACCCTTTATCTCAAATGAGAAATCAAGAGGCCTATGGAGTGATTTCCTTTTGGTCAAAATCACTGCATCTAACTCAGAACCTAGCACATAGTAGGTAATCAATAAAAATTCATCAAACAGATGAATCCATTATTTCTCCCAGCTTATATGGAGATTTATGTTTCCATTGGCCCATGGCCATCAAAATAGGTTACTTGCTGAGAAATAAACATGCACCAGATGGGAGGAGCTATGACATCTTGATATCAGATTAATCCAGTCTATGCCTTCCTTTATTAACTTACATATATGCTTCTGCATTGAGAGCAAGACCACGTGCAGATAATCTCAAGGCACTACATATGGGCAAACAGAATCCGCTAGGCAATCCAAAATGTTTGTTAGCAAATTATTCTAATGAACTTAAAATAATTATCATTAACCATTTTAAAATATAATTTTGGGAATAGGAAGGGAAAAACAACCCAAGAAGACTTTAAATCTTTACCTCTATTTCTGCATATAATCTTTAAGTTCTTTGGTTATGCTAATATTCAAAGATATATTTCACAAAGTGGAAATATTAGGCTAAATTTTGTCAGTGTAGTAGTTTTCTTGCAGTTTGTTTAAACAGACATGTAAATTCTATATTCCTATTGCATTTGCATAATTTAAGTGAAAGGAAGAGTATTCAAACATTGGACTCACTCTCTACTTACCTGAATAAGAAGACAGGGCAGGGTCAAACCTATATTTGTCTATTTTTATAGTCAATACAATAATTGGCTGTGATGGGTTAATTATCTAGTAACTAAGGCTGATTTTTCTTAGAATAGAAATGATTAAATCGTGTCTTTTTCAGTGGGGTCTGGTCATCACATGAAGACCTAACTTAACCTTTTTTGACTATTTTATGTGTCTTCATCTGAAGGAAAACCATTAATTTGATGTGCTGAGAAATTGTCCTGTGAACGTGTTCCTGTTCACACAGTCTAGTTAACATGAATAGGTTTTTAATATCTGTCGATTCAGAACTGTTCCCCATCAGTCCCATGGCTGCTCATAAAATCAGTTAGTCTATTTATTGATAGAAATCACTAAGAATTAGACTTACTTAAGCCTGTAAATTTATCAAGTTTATCACATTTGATACTGAGAAGATCTATTTTGATTAAGTCTTTATGTGTAAAACCAGATTACTAAAAATTTTTGAGGGTTTCTGGACATTTTTCTAAACAGCCCTGTACTTTCTCTATATTGTTGTATTGACATGTTTATTTTATATATCTGTGTATACACACACATATAACTTGTGTGTATTTATGTATAGATATCTATATATACATGTATAGATTATGTACATATCTATATATACACACATATATAACTTGTGTGTATATGTAGATATATCTCCCTAGCTATATGCACACACATAAGTTATGTGTGTGTATATATAGATATGTATATATCAATGTATAGGCATATATCTATATATACACATATTACATGTGTGTATATATACCTATGTGTACACACACATTATATGTGTGTGTATCTCTATATAAATATAATTTTCTGTATATTTTGATATTTTGACATCTTTAAAAACCTTTTTGGGGTCAGGCATGGTGGCTCATGCCTGTAATCCCAGCACTTTTGGAAGCTGAAACAGGAGGATCACTTAAGGCCATGAGTTCAAGACCAGCTTGGGCAAGAGTGAGACTCTGTCTCTACAAAAAATACGAAAATTAGCCAGGCTCATGAGGTGGCATGTACCTATAGTTTGAGCTGCTTGGGAGGCTGAGATGGGCTGATCGCTTGAGCCCACATGTTTGATATTGCAGTGAGCCTTGATTGCACCACTGCACTCTGACCTGAGTGACAAAGCCAAGACCCTGTCTCTAATAATACCAAAACCAAAAACAAAAACCTTTGTGGCTGGAGAGAGACTTCCCCTCCAGGGGCTAGACAGTTCTTAGAACTCTGACAGGAGCATGTCTTTGATATGCACACTTACCAGTCCAGAGCCATATCTCCTTTTCTGGCCCTTATACTCCAGGAGGCAACATTCCTCTGCCTTAACCATTCCAGGGACAGGTACCAAACAGCTACAGACCACCTCTACAGTTTAGAGTTTGCTAAGTTATTCAAACTAACCCATCCTAAATCATTCACCCTCCCCTCCACTGCCTTTCACAGAAATCCCAACAAAGCCTCTGGCCCAAGCCTTCCACTGGCTCCTGTCTTCTGCCTCCTGATCTCCACGTCTTCCCCTTATAGCCCTGTGTGACATGCTGTGCCTCTGGTCGCTAGGACCTGAGAGTTTAATGCACTTTGTTTTTCTGAACCTCTCCTCTGTCTTTTCTCGTGGCAGATCTGACTGACCATCACATTAAAAAAAAAAAAAAAAAAAAAAAAGAAACAACATTCAAAGACAGTATTACAATATTCAGAGTTAAAAGGAAATTTCCACCTCATGTAGTTGGTCTTCCTTAATCATTCCAACAGGAAACAGCAAATCAAAACTTCGCTATTTGGGCCTTCCTTCCTTGACATACCTCCTAGGCAAGGGTTGTTACATTTCTTCTTCTCCAAACCCAAATGAGACACATGGGGAGAAAAGGTGGGCTCTCAATCAGGCCTCTGTAGGTCTTATGATCTAATTTACTTCTCCACTTCTCCACTTCCACCTTCAAGATTCAAGAAGCTGCAGGACATTTTCAATTGCTGAGATTTTTCCAGACAAACTCCTGGCCAAGCATCTTGACTCTGTGTTTAATGCTCCACCAAAACTCTGAATATTGAGTTAATTGAGGACGTTTTAATTAAATGCCTTATTTATAAGACTCATAGACAATGGATTTTAAAATCAAAATGTCACCTTGATGATTTAAACACCTTGATGATGTTTTTAGGTTGACTTGTTGTTTCAGTGAATATGCCCATTATTTTGACTTGGTGAAGTTGCAGGACAATGGGAGCTCATTCTGCTGCTAAATGGAGAATGAACTGATATAACCATGTTGAACAACAGTTTGAGATTATCTAACAGTTTGGAAATGTGTGCACCTTCCAGTATTGTAATTTGAACTCTAGATGTATACTTGCAGAAATTCTTACACAGGTGCCCAAGACTGTTAAAAATAGTCTACTGAGCCACGTGTGGTGGTGTACGCCTGTAGTCCCAGCTACTGGAGAGGCAGAGGTGGAAGAATCACATGAGTCCAGGAGTCTGAATCCAATCTAAGCAACATAGTGAGACCTCATCTCTTAAATAAATAAATAAATAAATATATAAAATAAAAATAGTCCACAACTGAAAACTGCCCAAATGATTATCAATGGAAGAATGAAAAAATAAACTGTGGAATGCTCATTCAATGAGGAGTATGCATTGGAGAAAAAGACCTGATAACTGTGTGTATGGAATAAGTGAATCTCAAAAACTTACTGCTGTTGAGGAAAAGCAGAAGACACAGAAAGAGGTATACATATGATTTCATTTAAATCAAACTTAAAAACTAGCGAATCTGAATTCTGGTCTGATGAGAGATCTATATGAAGATAAAAAAACTTTTAAAGAGAAGGAAGAGAATTGTTAACGGGAAATGCAGGAAGGATAGTGATACCAGGAGTGGGTGGGGCTGAGGAATGGGAATGTGATGGTGAGGGTAATTAGATTTCATAAGGCACTAGTAATGACCTATTTCTTAACTTTGGTGGGTAAGTGTAAGAATGTTTTAAAAAATTCATGATGGGCCAGTTGTGGTGGCTCGTGTCTGTAATCCCAGCACTTCGGGAGGCCACAGGCGCATCACTTGAGCCCAGGAGTTCAAGACCAATTTAGGCAATGTGGAAAAACCCCGTCTCTACAAAAATAAAAACACAAAAAATTAGCAGGGCGTGGTGGTGTGCGCCTGTGGCTCCAGCTACTTGGAGGGCTGAGGTGAGAGAATCTCTTGAGCTCCGGAAGTCAAGGCTGCAGTGAGTCCTCTGCACCACCACACTCCAGCCTTGGTGACAGAGTGAGACCCTGTCTCAAAAAAGGAAATAAAATAAAATTAAAAAGCTAATTACTTAAAATGCACATGTACAATTCATGCATCTTTTTAGTATAAATTTCAAAATTCAAAAAGTAACAATAGATAATGAAATGTAGGAAGGAGGTGGAGATAACTCCAAACCCACATCTCATTTTCATTTAAAAATAAATAAATGAATAAAACTGACAGTGACCATCTAGTATTCTTCAATGTAGCCCAAAATGGGTAGCCTTCTACACTGTGCATTTTATTTCACAAATAGAAATATAGAAATATATATTTTGTAGAAAGCTAGATGGAGATTATTTAATACATGTGACAGTTATATGAGATCTCCTTTATTCTATACTTCTCATAAATGTTTAATAGTTAACCATATGAAGACTAAGATTTTTAAATCAATTATTCAGATGTTTAAGTTAGTCAAATGCAGTCCATTAAAATGCCCATTGTTTTATGTTCCTGTCTCCTTTTAAGACAATTTGCAAACATGAAATCAGACACTTAAGTCATTGTACATAAGTCCTCTATCATCACAAGATGTGAGACCAGCTGGACTTCCCGGGTGGAGTGGGGACTTGGGGAACTTTCCTGTCTTACAAGAGGATTGTAAAACACACCAATCAGCGCTCTGTAAAATGCACCAATTAGTGCTCTGTAAAATGCATCAATCAGCAAGATTCTATAAGTAGCCAATGGTGTGGAGGATTGAAAAAGGGCACTCTGACAGGACAGAAACAGAACGTGGGAGGGGACAATAAGGGAATACAATCTGGCCACCCCAGCCAGCAGCAGCAACCTGCTCTGGTCCCTTTCCAAGCTGTGGAAGTTTTGTATTTTGCTTCCTCACAATAAACCTTGCTACCACTCACTCTTTGGGTCTGTGCCATCTTTGAGAGCTGCTAACACTCACCAAGAAGGTCTGCCACTCCATTCTTGAAATCGGTGAGACCACAAACCCACCAGCAGGAACCAACTCCGGACACAATCACACCATATCATTTCTCCCAGGTGTGTTCATAATGTAACTGTAAGGCCACCACTGTTGTATAATTTTAGGAGATTTAGATAAATCTTCTCATTCTTGCCTTTTAGAATAGCTGATACCATTTGAATACTTTTTACGTTTGTCTTATTTTCCAAAAGAAAACAGGAGTAGATGACTGGCACTCCATGAAGTTTGCTGAACTAAGCAACTCATCGGAAACAATGAAAAATACACAAAGCACAATATCTCATTAAATCCTCTCTCAACTGTACTGTAAGGCTCATATCATCATTATTATTTTGCCCTTTTACAGAGGAGAAAATATGCAAAGAGAAGTTGAAGAGACAACCAAAGTAGGTGGCTGTCCTCGAGTATGAAGTCTGGTGGTTTGTTTTCTATTCTGCTCTGATGTATTGCCCCTCTCCCAGACCACATGATTGGGCAAAATGTTTATTACTATAACTATGCATAGCTTGTGTATGTTTATGGGCAAAAGAGTGATTTCACAGTGTCTAGTGCAGTTCATGTACACTATTAAATTATTTTGCAAATTCTCATCATAAGTAATATTTACGATAGGTAAATAATACCCACACCAAGTAAATAATTAAATTAAGACACCAGTGTTTTCAATAGATACTTCCTTTAAAACATTTTCTAAGCTCCCGCTTTCTGGGTGAGGCTGACTGTTCTAGGAGGTGATTGTCATGTGCTTATTTTCATTTTTCAGCATCCTTCATCATCACAACAGGCTAGTAATTAGTGAAGATAAAAATTGCAATTGGTTAATGCAACATTTCAACTGTCATCGTGCTGCAGTGGGAGAAAAAGTTATTTTGTAAAATGAGAGCCCAGTGGTGCAGTTGTATTGACTTTTATGTCATGTTTGTTTCAGTTTACTAGTCAAAACAAGTTTCACAGCTCCTCCTAGTCCAGAAGGTTCCGTTTGCTTTATGAAAATGAAGCTGTCTTGTTTTCTGGTTCATAAATCATTGTCAAGCAGAGCTAGATAACAGAAACAAGTTCAGATTCTGGAATGATTATCCTTAGAGATGATGTATTAAATATACAGAATACAACTTGATTTTCATAAGCCACGTTGACTTTGCAGAACTAAGGCTGCAGGGGAAAATTATTTCATAAGAGGAGGGGTGAGAGCTTGCAAAATCTAACCAGGTGGGAATGATGAGAGAGGGAAGGAAGTAGAGCATTTTCATATGTAAAGATGTGTCTGCTTTCTCCAGTTTTCTCTCTATTATTTACCTGCTGTCATTTAAGCATTTGGTGTCTCTGTCTTCTATTAACAATGGGAAGCATCTTTAGAAAAGAAGAGCTTCTCCTTCTTCCTAGATTATCTGCCACTTTTCTTTCATCCTCTTCTCTGAATATTGTGATATCATGTAAAATATTTTTTCTACCTCTTTGTAACCTAACCTCTCCCCCTGCAATGAGCTTGGTTTGAGTTGTACTTTTGGAATTCCGTACCTCATACCCAGTAGGCTTTCTAATGCTTCACTAGAGCCACATGATCCATGGGAGTGAAATCTGGAGAAAAATCACAGTGGAGTGAGAAAGAGTCACAGAAATACCCTGAGATCAGAAGTGTCTTTGTGGTAACGCAGGGAACAAGTTTCTTGCCTCTGAATGGTGCTGAAGCTGATTTTCTTCTGAACAAAGACTTTGGACCACCAAGCCAACTTAAAAATGTATTTTGCTGAAAAAGAGAGGTTTCTTCTGTGTAAAATGTGTTTTACTTTCTGTTTAACTGCTTAGTTCCTATTGGAGCTCTGTATTAGTCTGTTCTCACACTACTAATAAAGACATACCCAAGACTGGGTAATTCGTAAAGAAAAAGAGGTTTAATGATCTCACAATTCCACGTGGCTGGAGAGGCCTACCAATCATGGTAGATGGAGAAAGGCATGTCTTACAGAGTGGCAGACAAGAGAGAAAATGAGAAACAAGTGAAAAAGTTTTCCCCTTATAAAACCATCAGATCTTGTGAGACTTATTCATTATCATGAGAACAGTATGGGAGAAACCACCCTGGTGATTCAATTATGTCCCACCGGGTCCCTCCCACAACACGCGAGATTATGGGAGCTACAATTCAAGATGAGATTTGGGTGAGGACACAGCTAAACCACATCAAGATCCAAATCTCATTTCAGACATGAAGTCTCCTCTTCCCGCCAGCCACTATCTGGAACCTGGTTTCTCTGGCCATTCCCTTAGCGCATCCCCATCACTGCTCTCTCTTCATGCTTATTACAGGAATCGTCAAGAATTTATTGCATCATTATTTCTTAAAATATTGGGATCTCATTTGGTAAGATGAAGTTCCTTAGGGGCAGATGTTCATGTACGTGCACACTGCTGTCTGTGGGCAGGTGCACACCATATTAAGTATTCAGAGGCACAGCATAAAGAGAAACAAAGAAGTGTATTCAAAGCCACTCAAACTTTGGAGTAAAACTTTTTCTAGCAGGGAGTTTAGGTGGAGAACCTAAGTATAGTCAAGATTCTACTCTATTTCAACTGGTACGATTTAATTCTTACTCAGAATAGAAGGCAAGAATCTGCAAACAGCAAAATGTCATAAAGCATTTTTATGTCACTATATATTTCCCATGCTATGAAAAGGAACTTTTCCTACCTGCCAGGAAAATCCTTGATTTTCTTAAGACACTGCTGGGTAAGGTCACTTGTTCTGATACCAAATCCATAACCATGGGAGCCCCCATCTTGCATTTCAGGTAGCCAGAGCCCCTAGAATGTTATAATCTTGCATTATCTGGCTTATTTGATTAATTTATGTTTTATGTACATATCTAGGATTTTTACTCATTTTTTTTCAGCAAAAGAGCAATGTGAGGAATTGGAAAGCCATTCAAAAACTTTAATAGATGCAGATGACCAGTTTGGGTGTTCATCTCATTGTGTATTTTTGAAACCAGACCAGTTGTCCCATAGAAGTGATGTTTATGGTTTCTTTGAATAAACATAGAAATGGCCCTTCCCAATATTAAAACTTGAGAAAGTTACAATTGTCTTATCTGAGGTCCCTTCTCAGGGAACAAACCATCAGGCCTCTCAGATAGTATCAAGGAAGGGAAATTTACCAGATCACCACATCTGGACATTGTGACACCAGACCCCTCACCCATCATGATTGCCTAACCAACCATCTGTTTCCTGTTTACCAACTCCTGTTCCTTCCTGCTCCCTGATTCCTGTTTTCCCAGTTACATTTCTTTCCTATTATACAAACCCTTAATTTCAGTCTACCAAGGAGATGAGTTTGAGACTGATGTATCTCATCAGCTGCAGCACCCAATTAAAGCCTTCTTCTCTGGCAATACCTGTTGTCTCAGTGATTGGCTTTCTGTGCTGCAAGCAACAGGACTTAGACCAAACTCCAGGCATTTTAGTAACATTTTCAACAATACCTTTAGAAACTTGTATCACCTGGATAGTTACTTTAACCCATCATTTCACTGTACTTGCAAAAACTGGCTTTTGGATTTATAAACTAAGGGTAAAATGTCTGCTTGAACTCTGAGCATTCTAAGATACATGAGGTCTCCAGCCAGTTGATTAATTCATGTAGGCTTTGCAACTTTTATATATTTAGACATTTATAAATATAATCTCATTTTCTACACCAATGTTATTTAATGTTGGTGCTTCACTCTTTAGGAAGAGTGAGTTCTATGGAACAATCAATAGAGAAGCCCTGCATGGTTTATTTTCTATTATGTATAACTTACAGGTCGTTGAGTCAAGTACTGTGGCAAGATTTCTAAAAGGCTGGTGATTTTTAGGAAAGATCATCAATAACATATGTAGCCGAGCAAGCTAAAATAATTACAATCAAATTTCATGCTTCAGGGCATAAACTGATTTCCTGCAAGTGTCAGGAAGAAATTATGCTGCTTTCACCAATGTGTACTGCATTGGGTAAATGACCCACCTATTTTTGTTTGGTTTTGCCCTTTTATCTGAACCTAATGTAGTGCTCAGTTTTATTAAGAGTGTAGGTCATTTTAGCCCATGCCACTCCTTGGTTGCATCATATCAGGTTGACTTTCTTTCTGATGTCCAGAAACTTTTCAATGGAACATGATACAAAATGAAGCCCTGGTTGCAAAAGTGTTGACTATAATGTAAATGTTTGTTCTTAGATTAATTATTAAAAGTTGAAGGTCTAGAAGAGAGAAGAAAGCAAAATGTTATGATTTTGAATTTCAAGTCTGTGATCTTAAAACTCACTGAGGATCATGTTTTCTCTTTGAGGTCTCTAAATTCATCTACTTCAGGTCATAAGTTTTATTAATCTTATGTCTTTTTCCCAGCTAACTTTTGCCACTGACTCTCTCTCATTCAAAAATCTCAATCACGACATGCATTTGCTCTATGCAAAACAGCTTTGTGTCATGAACAATACATGTTAAATTTTACCACCATTTTTTTTAAGTGGGGTGGAGTGAAAAGAAGGAGAGGAGAAGAGCAAGCTAATGGTTATTCTCAGGCAGTGCTGGTGCTTCTTCTACAAATCTAGCGTGGAGACCTTTGAGCTAATTACATTCTGTATATCTGAGCCAACTCGGAGAGCTTCACGCTGACACTCGGATACATCTGGGCCTGATAACAATTGCAAATGCTCAGGGCACACTTTTAAAAAGATCTTATATTACAACATGAAACAACATGTTTTACAGTACTCAGAATGGTCAGATAAATAAAACAGCTCCAAGTTCAGAGCTTTGTGGGGGGAAATGTATTTTGTAACATTTCATTTAGAGCAGAAAAATTTCCCCACTGACAAGGGAACATTTGACCCTAACATAATGTTAAGTTCTACCCACAGCTGTTTGAGGTAATGGGCAATAGAAGACTCTGGGCAGCCTTTAATGATGTTGGCTATAAGATTACAATCATTTCCCATTCAGAGGGACAGTTTTGGAGGTTTTGGTCTGAGTTGAAAGTATAGAGGAGAATTTATGAAAAGCTACCTCTGCACATACATCCAAGGAGAGAGAGTAGGAATGAAAACATTGCACATTTCTAGGCCATATTCAGCATAAATGCCAAAAAGATCATGTTAGTTTATTTGGGAACTGTCTTTGGGGGCAGATTTGATGTGTTGATCACAGCCAGGTGACTTTTGAAATCATCATTCATGCTTTGGGGGGATGTTGAACAGAGGAAGCAGAAAGGGAAAACAACTCCCAGAGCCAAAGTTTTGCATAAGATGGTAACAATTGTCAGTTTCCACCTGGCAATAAAACTCCCCAGCAAGCCCTTCTGCTAACACACGCTATATGTCAGTAATCGTCTTTCTTTCTCCTATGGAGAGTTGTAAAGTCATAAAGTAGATGGGTATTTCTGACTTTAACCTGACATATTTCCCTGTTCCTTGAATTTGCACCTGAAAAAAAAGTGTAGCTTTGACACATTAGTATTTAACACTCTTGCCCTCTTGTTGAGTATGCAATAGTGTAACAAAAATTCTCATTTTCTTCATTCCATGTCCCTACTCCTTCCATTTTTCTTTAAAAATTGCCTATAGTCCCCACAGCTTTATTATGGAGGGGAAAAAGTCACTTGAGCTATACCATTTGTAGAGCACTTTGGAGTTTACTCTTTAGTGTATATTCTGTTTCTTAAATTTAAAAACATTTTAAAAGGGAGGTATTTAGCTCCCATTTGGCAGATGTGACAACTGAGGCTGAGCTTTACATAGTGCATTTTCCCAAATTCTGCAGCCGTAAGCAGCAGTGGAGCACAAACTCATGTCCATCTATAACTGGCATCAATACCCAAATAAAGTGCCTTTATTCAGTATAGCACCTGATAATTACATAGCAATTTCAGTTTTTCAAAAGTGCTCTTCTTTTTTTCCCTACATCATTTTCTTTAAAAAATAAATTCAGTAGAACCCAGCCATATTTTAAAGTTGCCCAGAATTCCGAGGCAAAGAGAAGTGATTAAATTTATGAACAAAGATACAGTAACTTAATATGAATGTGATATTCCTTTTAGATATCTTTGGATACGTGTTCTCTTAATGATTACATGCCATATCTCTCCATGTATTATCTCAAGGAAGAAAATAAACACGGATTTTCATGAATGTAATTAATGTGTTCCGAGACAACACTTCACGTTTTACTGAATTCCCTATGTACTCAGTTCTAAGGTCATCTCCCCAGAAGACAAAATAGCCCTTTTTGTTAAGTTGTCTAGAGGTTTTGTTTGTTTGTTTATTTGTGTGTGTGTGTGGGGGGGGAACATCAGTTTCTCTGGAAAGCTGGCTCCTGCGTTCTCAGGGGTTATAAAAATGGGAATCATTTTTATTGGCAATCCACTGGAATAGTGCTGAGACAAATGGAAACTTGAAGATAAGGATCCTCTGAGGTGAGAACATACAGCTGTTGGGAATTGCTAGAGAATCTGACCAATAAAGGAAGTCACTATTTTTCCAGGCCTGAAGTGAGTTATAGGGCGAGACGGGTGTTGTATATTTATGTAAGGCAGCAGCAGGGAGTTTAAGCGGCTGTATATTGCTGAAAGAGCATCATTCACATTCAGGCAGAGACAAAAGGTGGAAATGAAGTAACATCCTGGCTGAAGAAGGCCTCACGACAGAATAATAACATTTCAGAGAGGGGGGCCGTGTGCGAGGCTGTGGGTAGGCCTCAAAATGAGGAAATGATCAAGATGCCTTGTCAGGCCTTCAGAAAACAGTTACACACACAGACAGACACACACACACACACACACACGCACTCAGGATTAAGGCCTGGCCAAGAGTCCTTGGGAAGGAAAGTCATTTATCTTTCACAGAAACCCGTACACAATTACTCGCAACCTTCATCAGTATAGTCAGCAAGATAGGTTTGCCAAAACTACTAGAAAAATATATATCAATACACATATTACAGTTACACTTCCATTTGGTATTTATTATTATCATGTTCTCTAGCCTCACTGCATCAGTGTGGATACTAATTCAGGACAATATTTGAAGTACTAAAGTGGTTCTGGCCACTCAAAAGACTCAAAGGAAGGGGGTAGGCTGCGGGGAAGAAACTGTCTTATCTCCTGTGTTTATTTATTGTGTCCTTTTGTTTAGAGGAAGTAGCAAGAAGAAAGGGGTCATGAAATTACACTCCTCTAATGACAAATGGTGAGAGGGAGAGACAATCCACTTCAGAAAAATGATCAAAAGAGAAGGAAAGAATTGTTTTAACATTCAAAAAATATATGTAGTTAGTCTGTGAGCCTCTTCTAAAACGCTGTACTTCTGTTTGGTAGAAATAGTTTAGGGTGCACCCAAATGCTAATGAAGATGTTATCAAATTTTTTAAATGGTAGATTGTGTTGAATTATTTCAGAAACTTTAGTCATTTAAGAAAAAAAACCTAATGTAGAGTAAGAATCTTCTGTCACACAGGGAGCTGTTAGTTAATACTAAGTTAGGATGATTATTAAAACACAGGATGGCACAGAACTGGGATGAAAATAGGCATATTTTATCCTTAAAGTTGATTTGTCTTTGAAAGCAATATGACAATTATGAAAATTTCAAGTAAAATTAAAAGACGTCTTTCGAAAATGTGTGTGGACTATGGACTAGATTTGTGAGTTTTCCGTATTAGGACCAAGTACAATGAGATGTCACAGTGATTTTATACCAGACAAATATTCACTTACAACCTCATGAGTATTTTGCTTAAGTTTTTAGGGAATAGTAGAATCACAAAATGAATACACTTGGTTCTCTGTTTTTTCATTTATTTTTTCTTCTGCAGCTATACAGCTAAATATTAAACAACTAGGAAAGAAACAAAGCAAAAAAGAATGCTGGGATGAAATAATTTAATTTCCTTCATTGACCTTTCCTTAACATTGTCACACCCCAATGTTTCAGTCACACCAGAGGAGTTTACACATTCAACGACAACATTATCAGAACATGGTATTTAGCAGGCTTTTCAATAGCCAAAGGCTAGGAAGACTAAGAATGAGCACAGGGCTCTTCATCTTCCTAGAAAATGAGCAATTCACAAATGGGAACAGTTCATACTGCATTCGCAGGTGAACTTACCCGGCACAGAGCTGAAGCCAAAGATTTCTAGGAATGACAGCTTCAGCACATCCGTGAAATGATCCTACTTGCCAATTTCCTATTTTTCCACAGGGGACATCTTAAGGGCTGGGGTCATGCAAATTCATTTCTGGCTCCTGAAGCATCAGGTAATGGCTACTGCCAAAGGCAGGATTCCAAAACCATTAGCCCACTGGTCTGATCGCATATGAAAAAACCTAATATTTTGACCACACAACCCATCTCATGGAATGCTGGCCTGGTATTAAAAATGCATTGATGAAGAACATACTGTATTAGGTCACTCTTTGAAGCATAGCTTAGGAGTGCTTTAAGAAAAATGCCATTTCCACAGAATTTGAGCTCCATTGAGAAAAATGATGTCTTAAACATAGATTGTTCAGAGTCTCCACTCTTGCATTTACTGTTTGTATATACACACCCACGCACATACACATGTATATATATACACACACACATGCACATACAGAGTCACATATATATAAGGAATTTCTTAGACTAAGACATATATACATATATATATATGTGTGTGTATATATATATATATATATATGGAATTTCTTAGACCAAGCATTTCTGGGCACATCAGCAGTGGTGTATATAAAAAGAAACAGAGGTATAAGAAAATGAAAAAACCATCTTCCATTTTTTGGCTTCTCCCTTAGAATGTTTGTGTAAGAAATCATTGGTTCAGTTGCAGGCACTTATGTGTTGTGGTGTGTTGGGGGAAAAAAAAACCTCCATTTAAACACAGATTTTAACCTTTCCACCTTAGCCTCTTACATTTTCTTTCCTTCCACTCAAAGCATTTAGGTAAATTAGGATGAGGTCCCTCCATAAAAATGCAAGGGGATCAGTTAAACTTTCATTTCTAATTTATTCATGAAGGAGCGAGGTCTTGCCTGGCTGTGCTGTGCATCATCCTGTCAGAATGACTTTCTCTCTTGTTGAGAAGGGAGATGGAAAGACAGGAAATCGGGAGCTCCAGCTCTCCTAGTAATTGCTGTGAGAATAAAAATGTGAGTACTTTCTTGCTTGCTTAAGTGAATGTGAGCAAAAGTTTCAAAAATGAGGATAAGAACTAAATGCATATATATATGTGCATGAGTGTAGGAATTAAAATATATATAATAAATGTATTTATATATTATAAATGCATAACATATAAAACACATTTTATATAATACATGTATAATGCAAATACATATTGCATTTATAAATAGTGATCTATTTATCACTTTTGATAATATGCTACATTATTTTTCAACAATGTATAGGTGCACCATCAATTCAATGTACCAATGGATACAAAATATTTATAATAACAATGGAAGATATACTTGAATTAATTTCCTAAATCAAGCTGTTTTCAGTTCTACTGCGTTGTTGCAGTTATAACTTTGTGTAAGCTTGATACTGTGGACTGTCCCCTTTAACAATTTCTGTTTCCATGCATAAAGATTAAGCTGTCTTTTGCCCTCTGTGTGCAAGCAAACACATGTGTGCATATTCTATGCATTGTTGAACATGTGCAAGTTTAGAAGATTTATGAGTCTTGTAAGAAGTCCTTCATTTTCTGTCTCAAATTTGATTGGTTTAATACATTTAATGTTCTGTCTTTAAAATTTCTCATCTTGTTCTCTTTCTAAATCATTTCCTGTTTTGTTTTATTTTGTTTTTCCTTTCCTCCACTTCTGAAGAGATTTCACATTTGGAGGCTTGTGGGAAAGGAGGACAGGGTCTTATAATGTGAAAGACCTTATTCTATTTGATGAATAGGTTGCTCCGTTTTGCCATTCCCACCCTAGCATTCAAAAATTATCATCTTTTATACATGGGAAAAAGGGAGGGGGTGGGATCTGGCATTAGTTCTTTTAGTCGTCAGGAAATTACAAAATGTACACTTGCGAAGTAAGCAATTTTTGCAGTCTGCCTGCACATCCATCTTTTTAATGAGACTTGTTTATAACCCGACGCCATGTTTCTAGTCACCTACCCTGTTTACGTCTTTGGCCCCTTTAATTAAGAGAAGAACCAGTTAAAAGAAAGTAAGAAGAAATATTAATATGATCTGATTAATTCAGCTAGCAGGAGGTTATGGGGTACCAAGGTTATTATAACCTATAAAGGCAATGTGAATAAAGCTGTATCCATTTGTAATTTTATTAGGTGGAGCAAATTAGTGAGTCTGCATAACAGTGACAAAAGACCCATTCCTGTTCTCCCTTACCCCCTACTGCAAGGGCCAGGTGCCCAAAGTTAGGCTCCATATTAGGCAAATGAGATCTGATAAATCTCAGCTGCACATCTAATGAGAACCTCCAGAGCTGGTGTTGTGCTAATTTGGAAAGATTAGCTGGGGTGTTTGTGTATGGCGGGTGGAAGTCCAGTGAAATAACAGTGAGACATGGGGAAGAGGAAGCCAAACCTCGAAAGGGTTAAAGACGGAACCACAACACTCTCGTGGAAAAGATAAGGCCCGGAGTAATTGACGGTGGGCAAACCGCGAGAAACAAACTATCAGGGGCAGCTTGAGGGGTGAAGCGAAAATTCCATTTTAAAAGAAATATCAGAGGTAGCTACTGTCTTTATCATGGGGAAAACAATAGAAGTCCACCTGTGTGGGCTTCAGTCTTCCCACTTCAGCCCCTCTGACATCAGGAACCCACGTTTTGTCCACTTTCATGAAGTTAAAAAAAAGCTGCAGTTTGCTTCTGGCAAAGATGTGGTGCGCCCTGATGAGTTAAGGAGAATTCAGTGCGAAAGAAAGGAGGCAGGGCCATAGTTTCAAATACAAATATTTTAATATCTGTCCTGGGAGCGGTTCTCATGGGCTGGCCTGTGGACTTTGAAGAGGCTTCACTATTCTGAAAACCTGTCTAGACAAATTTTCTTGGGACTCCAATGTGCAAATTATAGTTTCATTGTCTTGCTTCATCTCATCAATCCTTCTAAACTCTAATTTCAGATTTGATGCTTATCTGGTATTTGTTCTGTCTTGACTTGGCACCTCCTGCCAATGGCTCCCATCCCTCACTGGCCTGTGCCTGATTTCTCAACCATCATTTTGTCTCTGAGAATTTGGAGGGACTCTCATTCATCTGTGGTGTAGGACCAGGTTTCCATTTAATCATTTAATCACAAGTAAACTCTACTCTTTTTTTTTTTTTTTGAGACAGAGTCATGCTGCTGCCCAGGCTACAGGGCAGTGGTGCAATCTTGGCTCATAACTAAACTCTACTCTTTCTAACACTTCAAATATAATGTGATACGTCTTAGTCCGATACATATCCTGAATGTAGATACAAATCTTCAAGGGTCCATCTGAGCTGTTAACCAACTCTAAATTAGAAAACAGCATTTTACCACTAGTCAAGCATTCTATTGAGTGTACTCTTACAACAAAAGACAATAGTATCGGATAATAGCAGCAATATAGTCAAAAAAGATGACTCCAGCAACCCAATGGAAAAATAAAGGACATTCATTTTAAACAGGCATGCCAGTGGCCAAAATTATTTAAATGTGTTAAGTTATATTAGGAATTGGCATGAAATATGTTTAAAAATAATAAAAAATAAATAAAATAAACTTTCCTTGGCTCAGTAATTATTTCTGCTGTGATCTAAATATTTGTTTTCCCAAAAAATTTGTATGTTGCAGTCTAATCCCCAGTACAATAGTATGAAGAAGTGGTCCTTTGAGAGGTGATTAATACCCTCGTAAAAGAGGCCCAAGGGAGCTTATTTGCTTCGTCCACTATGTGAGGACATGTGTAAGGCACCATCTATGGGGAACGAGCTCCTACTAGACACTGAGTCTGCTGGAGACTTAATTTTGGACTTTCCAGCCTCTTAGAACTATGAAAAATACATTTCGGTTGTTTATAAAATTTCTGTCTTTGGTATTTTTGTTACAACAGACTAAAATATACTAAGACAATTTCTCAAGAAATAAAAATCTCTTATTAGAAATCAGTGAAAAGACAGAGCATTACTTTATATTTAAGTATTCTCTCCCTATCATGTGCAATGTAACAGGAAACAAGGAGGTAAAAATGAATTGATCCATCAATCGTGCAATGCCTTGTTTTTATTCTAAATGTACCCCCAAGGTTTTTATAAAATTACACAAAAATGAATGTATATGAATATGGGAGGGGATTCTGTGATGAACACATTGAATTCATTGGGATATTTGCTCCTGGGTGAGACTCTATTTATTTAAAAAATAAAATTGCTTTAGCCAGTATGGCCACTTTTTCAGTGGAAAATATTCATGGAAATTTCAGTATTTATATATAATTTAAATGACTTTTTGATCCCCTCCATCAGCTCTTGGCTTCCAGGGGTCAGATGAGAAATGGTTAAAAAAATCTTCTTAATAGCAGAGATGAGGCATCACTCAGAAGTAGCCAATACCATCAGAGTAGACACTCAGGAACCATCTGTAGAGTCAAATAAGTTTCGAATGCATATCATACACAACTTGGGAAAGTGACCTGTGGTTTTCAGTCGGAATCCATCCTTCTGTCATCCTTGATGCCACCATTACAGCATGAGCAACAGTGGTTGGAAGCATGTCTTCTGGTCAGAATCCCAGCTCTGTCACTACTGTGTGTGTGTTTTGGCAGCTTACTTAATTTATCTTTGCCTTACTTTCCTCTTCCATACAATGGGGGAAACATTGATAATGCCTTGCTCTTGAGGGATTATTTTGAGAATTAAAGTATTATGTCACTTAGAAAAGCATTTAGCGTATGGCAGTATTCGGTAAATGTCAGTTCAAATGATCATTTGGCCATTTATTTTAGGTAGCAGCTTTTAGGGCTATCTCCTCCCACGCATGGCTGTGAACTCCTTGAAGTCAGAAATAGTCTTATAAACCTAGCTCAATAGCTTTGCCTAAAAAGAGGGACTCAGGACATCTCTACATCTTCTGCATTGTATAGGGATGACAGTAAATGAAATAACCCCAACTAGAATATTCCTTTAACATTCAACACAGTGCCTTAGCCTTCTCTCTTAATCTTGTTTTTATTTTGAATAGCAGCAATAAAATATCAGGTAACTACATGCAAAGCCACATGGAAGCTTGAATGTTAAGTGCTGCATATTACAATAGTGATAAAATGTTTACTTTATGTTAGTATCTGTTAGTTACAACAGGGGTCCATGAACGTATCTGACCTTACTATTTCCCTTCCAAATAAAACGCGATTGTCGATGTCAGTGTATTGGAAGAAACAGAGATTTTGGAAAACAGGCTCTGCCACCTTCTAAGCTAGTTTCTGTATTATTAAATAGTGATAACACCCAGCTCATGGGATTGTGGTAACTCTGGGTGAAATAACATGTGTAAAGAACCTGGCACTCAATAAATGATAATTATTGTTATGATCATTATTTGCAGAAAATTGTACCTTGAAGGTTCCCATAAGCAGGGAAGACTTAGAGCAACCACCCATTGCCATTGGTTGCCTTGCTAGTTGGTAGTAATGCTTTGATATAAAGGCTTCTGAGTCTGAACTCAAACCTAGGAGAACGGGTCTGGGACCCACAAGCGATGTCTGCTTTATGCACTGTTCAGGGAGGGCTGGTGCTGTGCCAGGCCTTTACTATGTAGACTCTAAGGCTGGTGTCTTTCCAGATAAATTCATCAATGGATTTCTTTGGAAATCTGAAGAAGTATGTAAACCCATCTCAGAAAAATAATTTAAGATGAATAACATAAAATACATGTAAAACACAATCACTAAAATATTTAAAATTGATCCTACAATCTGTGTTTTTTATTAACACATTAAATAATAAGATCTTGTGGCAGGTCTTATAACTACTGTCATGTCAAAGTCGTATTGAGCATACATGATATTTTGAGATATCTGTGATTGCATAAGGTCATATGAACATATTTATGATAGCTCTTGGTGGTATATCATAGTTAGTACTGTTTTGATGTGTGTTGTCCACATTCATGATGAAAGAAATGCAAAGTTCCAGTTCAAAAATACTGAAAATAAAGATGCATTTATTGGTCATCTGATTTCATGGCCCCTTTGCTCTAAAATCCCAGATCAAGAATCTGTACTCTAGAACGCCAAGTTAACACCACCTGATCTAAAACTGAGAATCTTGTTTTCACTTAATCAGGCTGGCATTTTTTTCCCTGTAATCACCCTCCCTATTTGTCCTGCAGCACATATTCTTCTATTTTATGAAGTTCCTAAAGCCATTAAAAGTCCAAGTCTTATACATTTTTGTAGATACTTAAATTATTCCTCCTTCCTAAGAGTCAGGCTGATATAATTATTATGGCATTTATGTTTCTACTGGATAAAAGTAGCTTGGTATAAATGTTAGAATGTAAATGATAGCCACGTTTGAAGGCAGATACAGGAAAATTCATACTAAGCTATGACAATATTTTAAAAAGTGAAATGCTTTGAAAACAGCCATAAAGCAGGAAGTACCTTAAGTCTTAGGAAACCTCATATCCAATTGTACAGGGTGAAAAGATTAAAATAAACTCTGGACAAGATTGCAGACTCTGGTACCTTTAATTCAACCTAAACTTTCAAGCTTTTTGACACTGACCCGTATTCTTGGATAAATGTAATACTTCATTCTCCTACATATGAAACAATTCACACGGTTGGAGTAAAATCCCAGAGAATATATATAGCTGGGTGTATCAGACCATTTTAGACAGGCTGATGTGTATCTGTGGAAAGGGAAACCCAATTTAGATTAGAAATCCATTGTAAAGACAGGATATAGGTCTAAATTGGTGCTTTACGTATTTACAAAGGTTGTGCGTGTTATTGGCTCCCCATGAAAGAAACATGTTCAAAGAGATAATGTTAAAATAAAATCTGTTCGTGGCCTACACATCTTACTGCTGATTGAAAAAGAACTCAGACTGTGAGTCTGCTAAATTTGACCTTTCATGAGCAGACACGTCTGTAGTTCTTCATGGCTTGTTTATATTTGCACTACTGAAAAGATTAATTGATTGTTCAATAAATTATCACTTTACAGATCGGTTTAGTCTCTAAAAGAAACTACCAATCACCTTGTTAACAAGTACATGTAAATGAATTGTTTTCAATAGGATAGCCACCATCCCCTATGTAGGTGTGGCAATTAGATTATTGATTTTAGGTAAATGTCTGGTTAATTATGCAATAGGCTTTATTTCATCTGTTAATTAAGCTACTGCTCTTTTAAGTCAATAAGGTATAGCCCCAGGAGAAAAGAGAAGTTTCCCATTAGAAGAGACCAAGTACTTCCTCAAAAAGGAACAGAATGTGGGACCCCTTTTCTTTCTCCAAAACCGAGACCCAAATGAGGGAGAACTTATATGAGTGAATTGTACTTCCAGTTCACATATCAGCCATTTCTAGAATCAGTGTGAAACATAAATCTGAGTAGAAACACTTCCTATAAAAGAAATCACTAACCTCTTGTATAAAACTGCCTAAGAGGCACTCAACCTTCCTTGTCTCGTTTGGTCTCACGATGACCAGCTGTAATGTGCCTTTTAAGAATCTCCACCCAAGATTCAACTCCTTCTCAAATGGCCTCATTTTCACTTAGGTAGTCATCACTAACTTTATTTAGGAGAGAGAAGGGACCACTGTCAGAATCCTCCTGGGGACAGAGCTCAATTCAACGTGGCATCATCACTAGCACACCTCTCCCTGCCTCCTTAATTTTGACCAAAGATTGATTCAAAGATGTTGACTTTTCTTTTTCTCTAGTTGGGATTTGTTTGTGGTTTTTTGTTTACATTTTGAGGAGCGGGGTGAGGTGAGGGGAATGTGAGATGGGGGGTTGCTAGGCCTGGACACCTAGAATCTGAGCTTAGCTGTGCCCCTTACTCTGATTTTAGAACACAATAAAGCTTCTGACCATTTAATTCATTCCAGATTTTGCTTTGTTTGTCCTGATTTCAGTGCTGAAGTCTCACACATGTCCTGTCTTGAAAAGCTGTTAATGTTTTGTGTATAGTAGATGCACAACATTAATTGAGTAAGTGAATGGAGGGGTGGGAGCCAAATTGCATATTTGGAAAAGTTCTGCTTAGGAAAGTCACTAGCTTCCAAACGATAATAAAGTGATTTTTTTTCTTCTCTTAGGCACTGACCTAAGATAATACTACAGTAATAATTATTGCAATGATACCACTAATATTTATTGAGCACTTACTACGTTCCAGAAATTATCTTAAGACAAATGGCATGTATTATCTCACTTAACCTCTACAATAATACTTTCTAATACTTTACAATTGAGATTATAGTACAATACAATAACACCTTTCAGTTATATACTTTACAATCTTTGTTTTACAGATGGAGAAACGGAGGCATAGAACCTAGTGTCACACAATCACTAAGTGATAGAACTAAAATTCAAACCCAGGAAATAGAACTATAGAATCTGTGCTTCTAACAATCCTATATGCAGAACACTGAGGTACTACTGATTATTCTTTGCGGACCAAACGTATTTGTCCATTCTCACACTGCTATGAAGAAATACCCGAGACTGGGTAATTTATAAAGGGAAGAGGTTTAATTGACTCATAGTTCCGTGTTGCTGGTGAGGCCTCAGGAAACTTACAATCATGGCGGAAGGTAAAGGAGAAGAAAGCACCTTCTTCCCAGGGTGGCAGAACGGAGTGAGTGAAAGCAGGGGAAGTGCCAGATACTTATAAAACCATCAGATCTCATGAGAATTCACTATCATGAGAACAGCATGGGGACATCCGCTTCCATGATTCGATTACCTCCACCTGGTTCTGCCCTCAACACATGAGGATTATGGGGGTTACAATTCGAGGTGAGATTTGGGTGAAGACCTAGAGCCAAACCATATCACCAAATGACTGATCAGAGTATCAAGAGTGTATCCAACCAACCTATGTGACCCCAAATCACTTTGGTAAAAATAATAGCCAGTATTTAGTAAGAGCTTATTTCATTTGCTCACTTCCAAAGGGAACATATGGACTGTTGTTTTGTCACTCACAGCTCAAACACTCAAGAAGGGGTTGGCATCTATGAAGCAGATTGGGTGCTGGCCACAGGGACACCTGTGATTCCAGTATTAGTATCCCTCTTCCTGCTAATGCATTTAGCACTAGAAAAGTGAATCACACGTAACTAAATATCCCTTCCTTCTGACCAAATTACTTGCACAGCATAGCAGTAGTTACAGAGCAAGTATACATTATATTTTTTTCCAAATATTCCTCAATTAGTTTACAATAAAGTTGGACACAGTCCTATTGACCACAGAATGACTTTCACTGCCTCTTCAAAATCAGAGTGTTTCCTTTTATGGAAAACGTTATAATTGTCTGAAGAATCCTAAACGGTACTTGTTAAAATATTCCCCATAGAAGAAACCTGGTAAAAGTTGTGCTGGTGTTTGCGTGAAGCCTGTTATACATAATTTTCTGAAGCTGTTTTCAATCATGCAAATGATTTTTTCCTTTGCAATATGCTAATGCAATCTGATTTATTTCAGTTGTAAAAGTTAATTACAATGTGTTTGTGAGTCCCTAAAGATGATGTATTAAATGTTTATAACCAGGATTATTAAAATGTCCTGTCTCGATTACAGAGCTTCTCTTTCAAACACTAGAACTAATTGTAGCCTTAAATCACAACAACCTCACCGTTAAAATTAACACAAGGGCAACATTGCATAATTTTAATTAATTTTAATTTGGCCAAAGCAAATTAATTTTTGTTTTCTAGAAGGACAGCTAAACTCTTTTGTAGCCTGCTTCCGCCGAACATGGAGTTCATAAACTTCTTTTCTTCCTGGCATTTTCATTCCTCTGAGGATTATGCCATGGGATTGAATCCTTGTTTATATTCTGGTACCAATTTGCATATCTGGTTCTCTCCCCTTCTCTTTGCATTTCAGTAAGGAAATGAAGCCAGAGCGGAATGTATACAGCTCTGCGGTCAGGGAAACAAAATTTTCACTGTGAGTTTCATAATGTTCTTAATCCAGGTCTTTGCACGTAATGACGTTCAGAGCCCAAGTGTGGTGTGCTTTGAGACTTCCATCCTTAGCACCCATTAAGTAGCTGCCAACACCTCTTTCAAAGTTTGCAAGACAATGTTCTAAGAGATCGGTACTTAGAAGACATCATTTCTAGATTCTTCCCTTTCTCCTTCTACTCAACACATGAACTTAATTGCCTATTTCATGTGATTTGTTAGTACTAAATGTTTCTTTGTTGTGTCAGTGTAGGCTGTACTCCAATAGCAACAAACAGGATAATTTTCTATTTATTCCTGAAACTGAGGCATCCTTTTCGGGAAAGTTCTGTCTTCAGTGCTCATTTATCTGAATACAATGACTCTTCCATTTATTCAAATAAAAGTTGCTTTAAAATTAGAAATAGCCATAATAAAGAACCTTGAAAACACACCTAGAAAACATCTGGGGGACCTGATTGACTTTCTAAGATGTGGTTTCAAGGTTCTTTATTATGGCTATTTCTAAAAGATCAGTGATAGATATTCTATAGGATCTGTGTTTATCTTGCAAATCGTAAGTTCTAAATGTTTGGAAGAACTGGATAAATTGTTTCTTATTTTAATTTACATGTAGAGACTTTGAGGTGAAATGGGTTTTCATTTTTGCCAATCATTTGAATTTTAATCTGCCTACCCATATTTATAGGCATTTCTTATACACTTGATTCATCAAAATCTTAGAAATAATCTCATTTTATCACCAACAGGTAATAATCAATCATAGCCAAAGTGAATCATAAGTTTAATATTAAAAAGTTATTATATATCACATAAGCAAAATCTAAACATATCAAAAATCATTTGTCCAAACCAGTATAAGAGTGAAAGAGGATGCTGTTAATAATTACATGAGAACATTAGGCATAAAATCAGAATTTTCTGAGCAAACTGGAAGATTTGATTATCCTCCACATAGGAAAATGAAATTGACACTCTTCTGACTGTGTGTGTATTTGGTTTATCACAATTCTTCCTTCTGTTCCTTCTTGATAAAGGTTGGTCTCTGGCAACCATATCTATATTGCATGATGCTACCCAGGATGTTGATGACTGGATTGGTTATGCATATTTGATTAGATCTGATCTATAAAAATGCACCTTAAGACTCTTAGTTACCCATGAGGAAATCGAGTGAAGCTCTGGGTGTGGCAAGATCTGTATTGGGCAAAACTCAAGAGATGTGGAGGTTCATGTGTCAGCCCATAGTGTGAATATATTTACTATATAATATAAAGCTGTGCATTTCCCTCAACCATCAGGGCATACAAAAGCAATAGCAACAAAAGCAAAAGTTGACAAATAGGATCTAATTAAAGTAAAGACCTTCTGCTCAGCAAAAGAAACTATCAACAGAGTAAACAGACAATCTACAGAATGGGAGAAAAACCTTGCAAACTGTGCATCTGACCAAGTCCTAATATCCAGCATCTATAAGCAACATAAATAAATTTACAAGAAAAAAAAATTAACTCCACTAAAAGGTGGGCAAAGGACATGGACAGACACTTTTCAAAAGAAGACATACATGCTGCCAACAAGCATATGAAAAAAAACTCAGTATCACTGATCATTAGAGAAATGCAAATCAAAACCGCAATGAGATACCATCTCACATCAGTCAGAATAGCTACTATTAAAAAATAAAAATGAAAAAATACAGAAGCTGGCGACGTTGTGGAGACAAAGGAATGCTTATACACTGTTGGTGGGAGTGTAAATTAGTTCAACCATTGTGTAAGACAGTGAGGTGATTCCTCAAAGACCAAAAGTCAAAAATACCATTCAACCCAGCAATCCCATTACAATCCCATTATATACCTAGAGGAATATAAATCATTCTATTATAAAGACACATGCATGCATATGTTCATTGCAGCACTATTCACAATAGCAAAGACATAAAATCAACCCAAATGCCAATCAATGATAGACTAGCTAAAGAAAATATGGTGCATACCCACCATGAAATACTATGGCAGCCATAACAAAGAATGAGATCATGTCTTTTGCAGGGACATGGATGAAGCTGGAGGCCATTATCCTTAGCAAACTAATGCAGGAACAGAAAACCAGACACCACATGTTCTTACTTATAAGTGGGAGCTAAAAGATGAGAACACATGGACACACAGAGGGGAACAACACACACTCAGAGGTGGAGGTTGGGAGGAGGGAGAGGATCAGGAAAAATAACTAACTGATACTAGGCTTAACACCTGGGTGAAGAAATAATCGGTACAACCAACCCTCAAGACACACGCTTACCTATGTGTAGGTTTGCGCAAGGATATATCTTTCACATGTATACTTGAACTTAAATAAAAGGTAAAAAAAGAAAAGAATCAGGGCATAGCATATGTGACCAGCTCTGGTTTTTTGATTAAGGAGATTTGCCTACAGGTTAAAAAAAAAATTATGATTTTATGAATAAAATTTAATTTTTACACATAGGTAAATACATATAGGCAAATAAGTACATATATGTAAAATTAAATTTTATTCATAAAATCATGAAAGAAACTTTAAAGTTTTTGCTTGATAGAAAATAGTAGGGTGACTGATATTATCTTATAGGTGTTTTAAAAATAAACCTATACAAATAATTTTCAGCTTCAACAACTTTTAAAATAAATCTGGCTGGACACTGTGGCTCATGCCTATAATCCCAGCACTGCAGGAGAAATACTTGAGGCCAGGAGTTCAAGATCAGCCTGGGCAATATAGTGAGACTCTGTCTCTAAAAAAGTTATAAAAAAAACCCAATTAGCCAGACATGCTGGTATGCACCTACAGTCCTAGCTATGGGGGAGGCTGAGAAGGGAGGATCACTTGAGCCCAGGACTTCCAGGCTACAGTGAGCTATGATCACACCACTGCACTCTGGCCTGGGTGACAGAGCAAGACCCTGTCTCTAAATAAATAAATAAATAAATAAAAAGGTTTTAAAAAGTAAATTTAGCAGAAAATATATAATCTTTGAAAAACAGATCACATAAAAATTTTAAATTTAATAATTGATTATTCCATTTTTATCTTGAGTTAAATGTGCACGATAACAGAGAAAAAGTATAATTTTTAGTTTAGTTTATTTTAGTTTGTAAGTGAACAAGGCAGGGAACTTTTGTGCCGTTTTGTAATCTCATACTTCTGGAATTAGACTGATGAGTGTGAAAAGGGAAGAATTATACTGGTGATCCTGACTAGCTATATTTATATTATCTATGAACTCTTTCAGGGCAGGGACATTATTTTATTCACCTTTGTATCTCCAAGTGCTTACCATAATTCCAAGTACATATTAGACACTCAACATATTGATGTGAACAGAAACAACTGAGGAGAATTGGTATAAGGTAGAAATGGCTTAGACAAAAGCCATAATATTCATATACTCACTGTTAACACAAATAAATAAACAAACAAAACAAATCTTAGAACTTTAACCCAATCATTAGAAATACTAGATTTATTATTGGGGGGGTTTCTCTGAGACTCTTAAATGTAAGAAAATCTTGTTAGTGGGAATTAGTACGAGTGAGAGCAATAGAAGATGCTCAGGCTTATAGTAAAGCTTCAGCATAAAACTCTTTTACCTCATTTTTAATACATAGATTTTACCAAATTTTTTTTTTTTTGAGAATTAAGCTGTGGGGAAGACGCACGCATTTTTTAGAAGTTTTGAAAGTTGTATAATTTTTTTTTTCACAACATACCCATTATGAAAAGTTGATTGTATTTTACTGTGTTCTTTGTTCCTCCTAAAACTACATTTCACAGTGTGCATATGATACCCTAGGAGTGCTCACTTTGCCAAGTATTTGGAGAATTTGCTTGCTGACTTTACAGATCACGCTGGCATATGTGTGCCAAAGGCTTAATAGTTGCCATTTATTAGCGAGAAGCTTCAGCTTTCTATTGACTGAGCCTTTTCTGCTCCCGCTAGTGAAATGACATTGGTAAGAAGAATGAATATACTGCTTGATGCAGACACCCATGGATTGGGGAAATAAATCTCACTTTGGCTAAATATGCCAATGATGAAACTGCCTCCTTCAAACACTGTCAGTTTACCGACTTTCATTCCAAGGCTTGTGGTAGACTACTCAGAGAAGGATGATTTTACGGTGGCAAAGAATGGGAACCCTGAGACCACAGAGTTCATCTTATCCCAGCAACAATCTTCTGGGCCATGAAAAGTTGTCTCCTTATCAGCAATGGCATTTTCTTATGTAATGCAAATATTTGCCCGATGGGTTTGATAATAGCTGTCAAAATTTAGAGTCGACTCTTAAAAAATGTATTGTATACTAATATGCTGAGGAAATACATACTACCCAGATCGATGGCCAAAGACAAACAATGCCAGAAATCATGAGCTCTGGTCTCAGATTCCTCTCTGGTACAATAAAGAGATATAACTGGCAATGCCCACTTCCCATTTAGCCCACTAAGTATACTATAGATAGGTTAAAAATAAATGCCAATAAAAGTCAATTGCTTTCCTACATATCATTGTTGAACAATTAGAATATAACATTAAAAATGAAATACATTAGCAATAAAAAACAAAATACTTTTGTATACATCTAGAAAACTATGTATAATATCTATATGATGAAAAGTATAAAATTCTGGTGAAATAAATGAAATACCTAAATAAACAGAAAGATATTTCATGTTCATGGATAGGAAGATTCAATATAGTTAGGACGTCACTTCCCAATTTAATCTATAATTTGATGCGATCTCAATCAAAACCACAGTAGATTGGGCTTTTTTCTGGAAATTGACACACAGGTTCTAAGGTTTAAACAGAGAAGCAAAATACCTAGAATAGCCCACAAAATATTGAAAGAGAACAAATTTGGAGGACTAACACCACCCAACTTCAAGGCTTACTGTAAAGCTACAGTAATCAAGACAGTGTGATATTAGAGAAAAAAAAATAGATTAATGGAACACAATGAGAGCCCAGAAGTAGACCAGCACTATCATAGTCAACTGAACTTTCATTAAAGATCAAAGGTAGTACAATGGAGAAAAAGCAGACTTTTCAATAATTGGTGCTGGAACAACTGGCATCCATGAGGAAAAAACAAACAAAAAAAGAATCTAGACAGATTTAGCCTACACAAAATTAGATTCAAATGCAAAATGCCATATTACCAAACTCTTAGAAGATAACATGGGAGAAAACATAGGGGACCTTGGGTTTGGTGATGATTTTTTAGATACAACACCAAAAGCATAATCCATGAAAGAAAAAAAATGGTAAGTTAGACTTCATTAAAACTGAAAATTCTGCTCTGCAAAATATACTGTTAAGGGAAAGAAAAGATAAATCATAGATTAGAAGAAAATCTTCGCAACACATATCTGACAATGGACTGGTATTTAAGAGCTATAAAAATTTCTTAAAACTCAATTATAAGAAAATAAACAGCCCAATTTCCAAACTGGGCAAAAAAGCTGAACAGATACCACATCTAGTAAGATATATAGATATCAACTAAGCATCTGAAATAATGCTCAATATCATGTCATTAGGGAATTGCAAATTAAAACAGCAGTAAGATACCACTACATACCTATTGGAATGGATAAAATCCAAAACACTGACAACACCAAATGTTGAGGAGGATGCAGAGCAACAAGAACTCTCATTGCTGGTGAGAATGCAAACTGCTACAGGCATTTTGTAAGAAAGTTTGGCAGCTTCTTACAAAATTAAGCATACTTTTACCATATGATCCAGAAATCATGCTGTGCGGTATTTATCCAAATCAGTTGGAAACCTATATTCACATAAAAAAACAGCACATGAATGTTTATATCAGCTTTATTCATAATTGACAAAACTTGGAAGTAACCAAGATGCCTTTCAATAGATGAATGGATAGACAAATTGTGGTACATCCTTAGAATGAAATATTATTTAGTGATAAAAGAAAATGAGCTATCAAGCTATAAAAAGACATGGAGGAAACTTGCTAGCATCTTGCTAAGTGGATGAAGTCAATTTGAAAAGACTACATACTGTGTGATTCCAACTATATGACATTTTGGAAAAGACAAAACTATGGAGACAGTAAAAACAACAGTGATTGCAAGAGGTTTGGGGGTGGGAGGGAGAAAAGGGGGTGGAGCATGGAGAAAGTTTAGGACCTTGAAACTCTTTTATATGATACTGTAATGGTGGCTACATGTCATTATATATTTGTCGAAACCCATTGAGTGCAGAGCACAAAGAGTAAACACTAATGTAAGCTATGGGCTTAAGTTAATAGTATTGTATTAATATTGGTTAATCAGTGGTAACAAATGTACCACAATAATACAAGATGTAAATAATAGGGGGATCTAGGGCTGGAGAAAGGTCTACATGGAAGTTCTTGGTACTATCCAAACAATTTTTCTATAAACCTAAAAATGCTCCAAAAACTAGTGCATTGATCTAAAAAATGATAAAATACAATTTTTAGTTGCTGTTTTTAAGAGCTGTTTTCCAAATAGAGCATAGAGATTTTCCTTAATCTGGCCAGGTAGAGCTATATGTACTTGGTGTTACTACAACATGAGCATGGAATCTAGAACCGTCCAACCAAAAGTACCTTTGGAACTTGTGGCCCAGGGAAAGTCTCTACTGTTTGTAGCTTTGATGAGGCCTATTTTCCTTGGGCTTAAAGTTAGATTACATATCATTTGTCCAGGCACGGTGGCTCATGCTTGTAGTCCCAGCATTTTGGGAGGCAGAGGTGGGTGAATCACTTGGGCCCAGGAGTTCGAGAACAGCCTGGGCAACATGGCAAATCCCTGCCTCTACTAAAAATACAGGTGTGGTGGTGCATACCTGTAGTTCCAGCTACAGGGGTCTGACAGGAGAAGACTGCTTGAGCCCAGGAGGTCGATGCTGCAGTGAGCCCTGATGGTGCCACTAGACTCCAGCCTGGGTGACAGAGTGAGACTCTGACTCAAACAAACAAACAAAAAAGAGTAAAACCATTATATATCAGCTAATAGATCAATAAACATCATTGAATATGCTTCAAATAAATATGAGATCTAATTTTTGGGTTTTAGCAGTGACTGCACTGTGACAAGCAGATACCAAAACATCCACTGATGCTTTTCCTGAATCCCCTGTGCAAAATTACTTTTAACTTGTATTTTCATAAAACTTTGGATGTGTAATTTAACATAGCATCTATGGGTATTTACATATGTATGTTTTTCTTGCAGCCTTGCACCAAGGCATATTTTATCTGAACCTTCACCCTCACATTTAGTAAACATTTGTATTGGTGCTTTCTGAAAACATTACCGGAACTATGGGGCTCTAAAAAGCATAGATTTATTATCTTATCGTTTCATGGATCAGAACCTGACATGAGTCTCATCAGGCTAAATCTAGATTTCTGTCGGGCTTCCTTCCTTGCTATGGGCTGTAAGAGAGACTCCCTTTCCTTACTCATTGAGATTTTCGGCAGAATTCAGGTTCCTTGCAGTTGCAGGACCGAGGTTCCCCTTTCCTTGCAGGCTGTCAGCTGAGCCCCCTTCTTTACAATCATTGACTGGTAGCCATCTTCAAGGCCAGCAAAGGCAGGTCCAGCCTCTGCCAGCTTTGAATCTCTCCTGCTTCTTTTCCCATAGTATCCTCCCCGACTGACACTTACTCCTTCCTTGTTCACTTTTAAGGACCCATGTGATTGAACTGAGCCCACATAAATATTCCAGGATCATCTTCCTATCTTAAACTCTGTAAACTGAATTCCATCTGCAAACTTCTCTGTGCCATGCAAGTGAACACATTCCCAGATTTCAGGGATTAGGTTATGGATGTATTTGTAGGCTATTATTCCTCTAACCACAAAATTTAATACCATTTAGTTGATTTTAAATTACTTTAGTCACCAAATAGAAGTAATTTTACAGAATTATATTTAGTAGTATGCCCTGGGCTTTTATTTCCTAGCCTTCTTTTTCAATTTAAAGTAATATGTACCTTTTATGGGAAAAAATATAAAGCAAAATAAACTGCTTGTAATCCCATGACCTAGAGAAGCCAGTTAACATTTTTGATGTATTTTCTTCTAGACTTTTATTTATTTTTGTATTTATATAAATATATTTACATATTTTTCTTTTATAGACCTAGACTTGTACAATTTTGAATCATGCTTTCCCACATAACGTTGTATTGTAAACATTTCCCACAACATATTTTTTTTTCAAATGTACTTTTTAAAGCTACTTAATATTGCATTTAGAAATTGGAGTGTACTTTATTTAAACATTATCATATATGGGGCCATTCAGGTTGTTTCCTGCACAGTGATGCACTAAACTATGGCATTTTTTAAGTCCCATAAAGTTGTTTTATTTGGACTATGTTGTTAAAAGTCAAAAGTTAGCTTTCTGCATCAAAGAAATACTAAATGAGAATATAAAATATATTTAACTATCAAAATCATTTTAAGGCTCCATGTTTTACACAATGAGGGAACTAAAATAGAAATAAATAACTTGGAAACTATTTTTAGTAATTTTCACAGATAAAAATGTTATACATTTAACATTTCAAGACCTTTTAAAGTCAATCAGGGGACAAAACCTATACTGTTTACTCAACAGAAAAATAAAAAGATCACCTAAACCAATTGCCTACAGAAGAAATACAACTAGTCAATAAACTTGAATGTGCTTAATATGATAATTAAATAAAAAATTCCTTACTACTTTATTTCCATCATGTTATGATGAATATGAGATAATATAAAGTGATGGAAAATGTAGAAGCAGCAGACTCATAAATTGTTAGTAATTTAAATTGTTAAATTAAATTCCTTTTTGATAAGAATGTAATATATATTTTAAATGTTCTGAATTTGGAGGGAAACGCTTTTAAAAATATAATTACAAAGAATACCTCCGTAGTTTTGTAACAGTGCGATGAGGTTGGGAGTTTTCTAGGTACTTAAATCACCCTTAGTGATGGCGTAATGTGGTGTGTTTCTCAGAGAACTCAGGGCCAGAAAAAAATCTTGACTTTTCATTAGATTGATAAAGAGATCCTGTCCTTGGAATCAGCCAAATTGTAAGATTGAGGCACAGTCCTCCAGACTGCCAGCCTTTTATAAGACCTCTAGCTCTAACTGCAGAGAGTTAAGGTCCAATTGCAAAGTGAGAGGAAAGGAAGGACACAAGACCAGCACCATTTCTCACACCAAATGAGAGTTCACAGCTTTCCCCAAACCACCCTCAATCTTGATAATTTACCAGAAAGACTTTCAGAACTCTCTGAAAGCTATAATACTTGCAGTTACCGTTTATTACATGGAAAGGACACACTAAAATCAGTCAAAGAAAAAGAGGCATAAGGCAGAATCCGGGGATGTCCTAAATGTGGAGCTTCTGTTGTCCTCTGGACACCTTACCTTCCTGGCAACAATGGGTGACATATACACGTACACCGTCAACCTGGGAAGCTCTTCGGAACTTCAGAACTCAGAAGTTTTATTGGAGTTTTACTATGCGGGCATGATTGATTGATTAATATATCACATGATCTGAGGGGCTTATCACTTGTAAAATTCCAAGAGTTTAGAGGTTACCTCCCAGGAGCAAGTGACAAAGGCTAGACTTCTCTTTGGCTAAAACCATATTCTCTACTACACCATTGTATTAGTTATTGTCAGTTGGTCTGTTGAATTTTCTTTTCATTTTGTGTATGATGCTAATGGAGCTTCAAATATATGAAGAAAAAACTGATTGTCCTGAATGAAGAAATAGAAAAATTCATAACTATTCTTGGAGACTTTGGCACTCTTATCTCAGTCATCAATAGAGCAAGTAGACAGATCAACAAAAACACAGAATATTTCAAAAATACTATCAACAAACTTGACCTAATTGAAAATTAAAAACACTCCACCGAAAAACAGCAGAACACGTGTTCTTTTTTGGACACTTGGAATATTGATCAAGAGAGATTATATTGTGGGATATAAAACAACCTTTTACAAATTCAAAAGAATTAAAATCATACAAAGTCTGTCCTCTGACTATAGTAATTAAACTAGAAATCAGTAACAGAAAGGTACCTAGAAAGTCCCCATATATTTAAGATTTAAAATGAAACACACTTCCATATTTGCCCATGGGTCAATAACGAAGTCAAAATGGAAATTAGAAAATATTTTTAATTGTACAAAACATGAAGCGACAACGTATCAACATTTCAGAATGTACTTAAAGAAGTGCTTAATCCCAACACTTTAAGAGGCTGAGGCGGGCGGATCACCTGAGGTGAGGAGTTTGAGACCAGCCTGACTAACATGGAGAAACCCCGTCTCTACTAAAAACACAAAATTAGCCAGGCGTGGTGACGCATGCCTGTAATCCCAGCTACTCGGGAGGCTGAGACAAGAGAATTGCTTGAAGCCGGGAGGCGGAGGTTGCAGTGAGCCAAGATGGTGCCACTGCACTCCAACCTGGGAAACAAGAGCGAAACTGTCTCAATAAAAAAAGAAGAAGTGCTTAGAGGGGAATACATAGGATTATACACTTACGTTACGAAGGAACAAAGGTCTCTAATCAATAAAATAAGCTTCCATCTTTATAATGTAATAGCAAAAAAAGAGAGACATATTTATCAATGGAATAAAATAGAAAATAGATGCTGCAAAAACAAACTCACGCATATGTAGTTAATTTTTGACAAAGGTGACAAGATAATTCACTAGAAAAAGGATATTGTTGTTTGTTGTTGTTGTTGTTTTGAGACAGGATATCACTTTGTCACCTGGGCTGAAATGCAGTGGTGCAATATCAGATCATTGCAGGCTCCGATCCCCTGGGCTCAAGCAATCTTCCTGCCTCAGTCCCCCAAGTAGTTGGGACTACAGGTACATGCCACTGTACCTGGCTAATTTTTTGCAGAGACAGGGTTTCACCATGTTGCCAAAGCTGGTTGTGAACTCCTGAGCTCAAGCGATCCGCCTGCCTCAGCCTACCAAAGTGCTGAGATTACAAGCATGAGCCACTGTTCCTGGACAAAAATCAAAATACTTTTTAACAAATAGAGCTTAACAATTTGAATATTTATATGCGAAACAATGAACATCAACCCTTGTCCAACGAAATAAATAAAATTAAACGAATCGTAGATCTAACGATAAAACCCAAAGTTATAAGACTTCTACAAGAAAAAATATAAGATAATCTTTGTGACTTTGGGTCAGGCAAAATATTGTTAGATATACAAAAACAAGGCCGGGCGCGGTGGCTCAAGCCTGTAATCCCAGCACTTTGGGAGGCCGAGACAAGTGGATCACGAGGTCAGGAGATCGAGACCATCCTGGCTAACACGGTGAAACCCTGTCTCTACTAAAAAATACAAAAAAACTAGCTGGAGGCCGGGCGCGGTGGCTCAAGCCTGTAATCCCAGCACTTTGGGAGGCCGAGACGGGCGGATCACGAGGTCAGGAGATCGAGACCATCCTGGCTAACACGGTGAAACCCCGTCTCTACTAAAAAATACAAAAACTTAGCCGGGCGTGGCGGCGGGCGCCTGTAGTCCCAGCTACTCGGGAGGCTGAGGCAGGAGAATGGCGTGAACCCGGGAGGCGGAGCTTGCAGTGAGCTGAGATCCGGCCACTGCACTCCAGCCTGGGTGACAGAGCGAGACTCCGTCTCAAAAAAAAAAAA
>NC_037675.1:13975470-14019809 GCF_003255815.1 Theropithecus gelada
AAAAAACTAGCTGGGCGAGGTGGCGGGCGCCTGTAGTCCCAGCTACTCGGGAGGCTGAGGCAGGAGAATGGCGTAAACCCAGGAGGCGGAGCTTGCAGTGAGCTGAGATCCGGCCACTGCACTCCAGCCTGGGCGGCAGAGTGAGACTCTGTCTCAAAAAAAGAAAAAAAAAGATATGCAAAAACAAAAAACAAATAGGAAAATATTGATAAATTGTACTTCAAAATTAAGAGTTTCTGGCTTTTAAAATATAATTAGCCGAGCGCGGTGGCTCAAGCCTGTAATCCCAGCACTTTGGGAGGCCGAGACGGGCGGATCACGAGGTCAGGAGATCGAGACCATCCTGGCTAACACGGTGAAACCCCGTCTCTACTAAAAAATACAAAAAACTAGCCGGGCGAGGTGGCGGGCGCCTGTAGTCCCAGCTACTTGGGAGGCTGAGGCAGGAGAATGGCAAAAACCCGGGAGGCAGAGCTTGCAGTGAGCTGAGATCCGGCCACTGCGCTCCAGCCTGGGCGACTGAGCGAGACTCCATCTCAAAAAAAAAAAAAAAAAAGATAATTAATAAAATGAAAAGACCAATGACATCCTAGGATAAAATATTCATAAAATCCATATCTGATAAATAACTAGCATCCAAAATTTATAAACAACATTCACAACTTAATAAAAAACAATTTAATACGTAGAGCAAAGATTTGAGAAAACGCTTTGTAAAAGAAGAGATAAAGATGACAATAAGCAAATGAAAAGCTACTGAACATTAGTCATTAGGAAAATGCAAGCTAAAACCAAAATGAGACACCGCTCTACATCTATTACAACAGCTTAAAGAAATGACAATGCTGAGTGTGCTGACAAGGACCTGGGCAAATGGGACTCTCCTACATTGTTGATGGAAATGAAAAATAAATCAGCCACTTTAGAAAACACTTTAGCAATTTCTTAACATATGACCCAGCAATCTACACCTTGCCCTGCACTCCCCATCGCACTAGGGTTTTACTCATGAAAAACTAAAGCATATATCTCCACAAATGGCTGTACATAACTTTTATAACTGTTTTAATCATAATTGCCAAAACTGAGAAAAACAAACATCCATCTACTGGTGAATGGGAAAACAAAATCTGGTACATCTATAGAACAGAACACTAGTCAGTAATATTAAGCAATGATCTCCTGATACATTCAATAATACAAAAGAATCTCAAAAGCATTATACTAAGAGAATATGTCTGCCAAAATACACAAACTCTCTAGTCATATTAATTCATAATAACAATAAGAGAGGGGAGTCTAAATGTTCTTGAACAGTGGAAAAGATGACAAATTGCTGTGCTATATTCACTTGAAGGAACATGATGCTAAGGACTGAATGTTGGTGTCCCCCCAAAATTCATGTTGAAACTTAACTCCCAAGGGGATGGTATTAAGGGGCAAGGCCTTTGGAAGCTGATTAGGTCATGCGGGTTCTGACCTCATGGATGGTATTAGTGCCCTTATAGATGGGCGTGAAGGAATGAGCTTGTCCCTTTCACTCATTCCACCCTATAGGAATGCAGCAAGAGGCACCATCTATGAATCAGAGAGCAAGCTGTACCTGCTGGTGCCTTGATTTTGGTCTTCCCAGCTTCCAGAACTGTAAGAAATACTTTTTATTGTTTATAAATTACTCAGTCTAAGGTATTTTGTTACAGCAACAGGAACAGACTAAGACACATAGAAACAAAACTACTAATCTACACAATAATGTAGATGAACGTTAAAAACATCATGTGGTGTGATGTTATGTAAAAGAAGCCAGAAATAAAAAAGTATATGCTGTATGATTCCATTTAGATGCAACCAACAAAATTCAACTACGATGACAGAAGTTAGAATAAGGAGACTTGGCATAGTAGTTCTCCTGGATGATATTCTGAAGAGTGTGTTCCAACTTGGTTCTATTCTCCCTGTCGCTTTCAGGTACACCAATCAAACGTAAGTTTGGTCTTTTCACCTAGTCTGATATTTCTTGGAGGCTTTGTTCATTCCTTTTCATTCTTTTTTCTCTAATCTTGTCTGTACCCTTTGTTTCGTTAAGTTATCTTCAATCTCTGATATCCTTTCTTCCCCTTGATCGCATGTTCTCACTCATAAGTGGGAGCTAAACAATGAGAACACATGGACACAAGGAGGGGAACATCGCACACTGGGACCTGTCAGGGTGGGGGTGGGCTAGGGGAGGGATAACATTAGGAGAAATATCTAATGTAGATGACGGGTTGATGGGTTCAGCAAACCACCGTGGCACGTGTATACCTATGTAATAAACCTGCACGTTCTGCACATGTATCCCAGAACTTAAAGTATGATAATAATTTAAAAATAAGTTTACGGCAAAAAAAAAAAAAAAAAAAAGAAGGGGAGTTGGTATACTTGAGAAAGAGTTTGAGAGAACTTCCCAGAATAATGATAATGGTCTATATGTTGATCAAGGAAGTGGTAGTGTATACAGAGGCAAAAGCTCATTGAACTGGGCAATTAAGATTTGCTCACTTTAATCAGTATAAATTTTATCTCATTTAAAAATCAATGTAGGCCAGGTGCGGTGCCACATGCCTGTTTCAACAGCACATAGAAAGGCCGAAACAAAAAGATTACTTGAGCTCAGGAGTTCAAGACCAGCCTGGGGAACATAGCAGCACCTCGTCCCCACTGAACATCAAAAGAATTAGCCAAGCAGGGTGGTACACACCTGTAGGCCCAGCTACTTGGGAGATGGAGATTGGAGGATCACTTGAGCCTAGGAGATCAAGGCCACAGTGAGCTTGATTACACCACTGCAATCCAATCTGGGCGACAGAGCAACACCCTATCTCAAAAAATAATAATTAAAATAAATAAACAAACAAACAAATAAATAAATAAAGTAGAAAAATAAAAATAAATAGAGAGCAACTTGGTGAAATTGCTCCTTCTAGAGCAGAGGCAGAAAAACTGCAAGGTAACTGTGGAGCATCTTGTAGTGACAGACAATAAAGAAATGCTCAACAAACAAAACCTGGAACTGGGACGAGTCAAAGACACACAGGAATCAACCTGGGAAAGTTGCATATGACCAAAACTGGAGCAATTTGAACAAAATAGATAATGCAATGTGGGATTATAACCAATGTAAAATATACAAGAGTCAATGTCAATATAAATAAATGATTGAATAATTAAGTGAGAGAGAAAGGGTAAATTTTTCTTAATTTCAAATAACACATGTAACATACTCCACTATTAAGTGAAGGTTAATTAAACCCCTTTCCCTTGAGTGTGGTTTGGATTTAGTGATTCTCCTCCAAATAAGAATATTAAAAGGGAAAACTAGTAATTTTAGAGTGGAGAAAACTTTAGAACACTACTTTAACCAAGCCGTCAGTGTTAATGGTGATAGCTAGAAGTCACATGAATATCTGATATAATTTGGGTTTAAAAATATCATCTAACTCAGTAATTTTATATCCCCTGTTCTGCTACTCACTTATCTATATTTTGGCTATTTTTTATTAGTCCAGATTGCCTATTAGCTTGGAAATTATATCCTTTTACCTTTCTTTTGGTAGTTGCCATGGAAATCATTTTTTTAAATCAATATTAATTTTTTATTATCCTCATACAGGACAATACAAGAAACTTAGAATATTTTCTAAGTTAGAATAGTTTCTAACTTAGAATACTTCATTTTTTCTTTTTCCTACTTCCAGAGTTGTATACCATTGTTTTTGTATATTTTAATATTTGTGTTTTAAAATCCATAAGATATTGTGGTGTACTATAATAATTTATGTTTGCCTGCATTCTATTTTTTTTATATATATACTTTAAGTTCTAGGGTACATGTGCACAACATGCAGGTTTGTTACATATGTATACATGTGCCATGTTGGTGTGCTGCACCCATTAACTCATCATTTACATTAGGTATATCTCCTAATGCTATACATCCCCCCCACCTCCTCCCCACAATAGGACCTGGTGTGTGATGATCCCCTTCCCGTGTCCAAGTGATCTCATTGTTCAATTCCCAACTATGAGTGAGAACATGCAATATTTGGTTTGCTGTCCTTGTGATAGTTTGCTGAGAATGATGGTTTCCAGCTGCATCCACGTCTCTACAAAGGACACGAGCTTGTCCTTTTTTATGGCTGCATAGTATTCCATGGTGTATATGTGCCACATTTTCTTAATCCAGTCTGTCTCTGATGGACATTTGGGTTGATTCCAAGTCTTTGCTATTGTGAATAGTGCTGCAACAAACATACGTGTGCATGTGTCTTTATAGCAGCATGACTTATAATCCTTTGGGTATATCCCCAGTAATGGGATGGCTGGGTCAAATGGTATTTCTAGTTCTAGATCCTTGAGGAATCGCCACACTGTTTTCCGCAATGGTTGAACTAGTTTACAGTCCCACCAACAGTGTAAAAGTGTTCCTATTTCTCCACATCCTCTCCAGTACCTGTTGTTTCCTGATTTTTTAATGATCGCCATTCTAACTGGTGTGAGATGGTATCTCATTGTGGTTTTGATTTGCATTTCTCTGATGGCCAGTGAAGATGAGCATTTTTTCATGTGTCTGTTGACTGTATGAATGTCTTCTTTTGAGAATTGTCTGTTCATATCCTTTGCCCATTTTTTGATGGGGTTGTTTTTTTCTTGTAAATTTGATTGAGTTCTTTATAGGTTCTGGATATTAGCCCTTTGTCAGATGAGTAGATTGCAAAAATTTTCTCCCATTCTGTAGGTTACCTGTTCACTCTGATGGTAGTTTCTTTTGCTGTGCAGAAGCTCTTTAGTTTAATTAGATCCCATTTGTCCATTTTGGCTTTTGTTGCCATTGGTTTTGGTGTTTTAGACATGAAGTCCTTGCCCATGTCTATGTCCTGAATGGTATTCCCTAGATTTTCTTCTAGGGTTTTTATGGTTTTAGGTCTAACATTTAAGTCTCTCATCCATCTTGAATTAATTGTGGCATTTAGTGCTATAAATTTCCCTCTACACACTGCTTTAAATGTGTCCCAGAGATTCTGGTATGTTGTATCTTTGTTCTCATTGGTTTCAAAGAACATCTTTATTTCTGCTTTCATTTCGTTATGTACCCAGTAGTCATTCAGGAGCAGATTGTTCAGTTTCCCTGTTGTTGATTGGTTTTGATTGGGTTTCTTAGTCCTGAGTTCTAGTTTGATTGCACTGTGGCCTGAGAGACAGTTTGTTATAATTTCTGTTCTTCTACATTTGCTGAGGAGTGCTTTGCTTCCAAGTATGTGGTCAATTTTGGAATAAGTGCGATGTGGTGCTGAGAAGAATGTATATTCTGTTTGTTTGGGGTGGAGAGTTCTGTAGATGTCTGTTAGGCCCACTTGGTGCAGAGCTGAGTTCAATTCCCAGATGTTCTTGTTAACTTTCTGTCTCGTTGATCTGTCTAATGTTGACAGTGGGGTGTTAAAGTCTCCCATTATTATTGTATGGGAGTCTAAGTCTCTTTGTAAGTCTCTAAGGACTTGCTTTATGAATCTGGGTGCTCCTGTATTGGGTGCATATATATTTAGGATAGTTAGCTCTTTCTGATGAATTGATCCCTTTACCATTATGTAATGGCCTTCTTTGTCTCTTTTGATCTTTGATGGTTTAAAGTCTGTTTTATCAGAGACTAGGATTGCAACCCCTGCTTTTTTTTGTTTTCCATTTGCTTGGTAGATGTTCCTCCATCCCTTTATTTTGAGCCTATGTGTGTCTCTGCATGTGAGATGGGTCTCCCGAATACAGCAAACTGATGGGTCTTGACTCTTTATCCAATTTGCCAGTCTGTGTCTTTTAATTGGACCATTTATTCCATTTACATTTAAGGTTAATATTGTTATGTGTGAATTTGATCCTGTCATTATGATATTATCTGGTTATTTTGCCTGCTAGTTGATGCAGTTTCTTCCTAGCATCGATGGACTTTACATTTTGACGTGTTTTTGCAATGGCTGGTACCTGTTGTTCATTTCCATGTTTAATGCTTCCTTCAGGATCTCTTGTAGGTCAGGCCTGGTGGTGACAAAATCTCTAAGCATTTGCTTGTCTGTAAAGGATTTTATTTCTCCTTCACGTATGAAACTTAGTTTGGCTAGATATAAAATTCTGGGTTGAAAATTCTTTAAGAATGTTGAATATTGGCCCCCACTCTCTTCTGGCTTGGAGAGTTTCTGCCAAGAGATCTGCTGGTAGTCTGATGGGCTTCCCTTTATGTGTAACCCGACTTTTCTCTCTGGCTGCTCTTAACATTTTTTCCTTCATTTCAACTTTGGTGAATCTGACAATTATGTGTCTTGGAGTTGCTCTTCTTGAGGAGTATCTTTGTGGCATTCTCTGTATTTCCTGAATTTGAATGTTGGCCTGCCTTACTAGGTCGGGGAAGTTCTCCTGGATGATATCCTGAAGCGTGTTTTCCAACTTGGTTCCATTTTCCCCATCACTTTCTGGCACACCAATCAGACATAGATTTGGTCTTTTCACATAATCCCAGAAATCACTCGTCTTCTGTGTCACTCATGCTGGGAGCTGGAGACTGGAGCTGTTCCTATTCGGCCATCTTGGGCGCGCCCTCCCTAAGGCTGCCCACATTCTTATTTTGCTGCTACTTTTTGTTTTTTTCTGCATTTCTGAGATTCCATGTGTAATATTTTTCTTTCTACATGAATAATATCTTATATTATTTTCTGCTGGTTATATATTTTTTTCTCTCGCTCACTGCTCCTTGACCTCATTTCACTCTATTAAGAAGCATTGGCTGGGTGTGATGGCTCATGCCTGTAATCCCAGCACTTCAGGAAGCCAAAGTGGGTGGATCACTTGAGGTCAGGAGTTCGAGACAAGCTCAGTCAATATGGTGAAACCCTGTCTCTACTAAAAATACAAAAATTAGCTGTGGGTGGTGGTGCACACCTGTAGTCCCAGCTACTCAGGAGGCTGAGGCAGGAGAATCACTTGAACCCAGGAGATGGAGGTTGCAGTGAGCTGAGGTTGTGCCACTGCACTCCAGCCTGGGCAACAAATGAGACTCAGTCTCAGAAATGTCTTTCTGTCATCTTCTTTATAGTTTCATCAGGTATAAAATTCTAGTTTTGCATTTATACTCTCTTAGCATTTTCAATATATAATTTTATACTCTTCAGATTTTTATTGTTTGGCTTCCTATATGATTTTTTCTTGATGTTGACTTTTAGCAGTATTAACTTGTGTGTGATTTTTAAAAATCTAAGTGTTCATTTTTTTTTTTTTTTAAAGCAGTGGCTTATCTCTCTTGAGCATCAAAAGTTTTCATCCATTTTTCTTCAGCTTTTTTTTTTCTGACCCATTTTTTTTTTTTTTTTTTGTCTTTTTTTTTACACATTTTTTTTTTTTGTTTTTTTTTTTTTTTTTTTTTTTTTTTTTACAGTATTCTTAAATATTTTACTCTCCTTTATTTTTCAAATATTTGGTTTTTTTGTTCTTATTTTGTACATGTCCCTCTAAACAAATATCCAGTGCAATAATTCTCTTTTTAGCTGTGTTTAATCTGCTGTTAAACCAATCAATTGAATGCTAATGCAACTCCTAACTTTTGTCTTCTTAAATTATTTTCAGCTCTTTATTTAAATTTTCCTCTATTTCTTTTATCTCCTTGAACATAGTAAATGTAGTTATTTTTAAACTATATGCTTCATAATGCCAATCTCTAAGACATCTACAAGACTGTTTTTATTGCCAGTTGTTTTGCAGTTTTTGAAAATCATACTGTAGTGTCTCATTCTGTGCCAGTTCATTTTATATTGTGTATTGGACATTTGATCAAGTTCTAGGTTCTTGATCCCAATTTAGCCATTTGAAGAGTCCCTTGTCCCTGGACATAACAATTAATTATTCAAGGATGGTACATTAACCAAATAGGACTAAACAGAATCTTTTCCAAATTTTTGTTTGTTTGTTTGCATTAAAAAAGACTTCTATTTTTTCTAGTATGGTTGTTTGATAGACTGGAATTTTGCATCTGGTTTCTTAAAGCTGTCTTGTCAACACATCAAGATGTTCTTTCTGAAAAAGCAAGCAAGCATAATTAATCAAAGTAAATAAATAGAGTAATATAGTCATAATTCTATCCTGTTAAATGAGCTTGAGAACCGTATCTGTATTAGCCATTCCCACTCCCCATTTGCACAACTCAAGAAATTCTCTTTTTAAATTTAGATTATTTAAATGGGGTTCTTATCACCGTCACTTAAAGAAATTCTCACGAATTTTTTTAATCAAGTCAGGTACAAGAGAAATGAGATGATTGTAAAAGAGCTGGAGTAGTTTGTCTGGAGGCAGGAAGACGAAATAGAGGACTACTAATAAAATAGCAAAGTTCTAATCCAATGACAATATAAATGAAGGGAAATACAGGGTATGGATTTGAGAAAAATGTATTAGGAGAAATAGGTAATACTTTGCGTGTGGAAACTTCCTAGTGATATTTATGTATTACGGCATCTCTGTAAGTTAAGGATGACACAATTTTCGTGACTTTTATGTACTTTCTTAACATCAGACTGTTACATACCAGATACTGGTATGTTAACTCAAAATAGTTAACTTCTGGAAAGATCGTGTGTTAGCAATTTTACTTTTACTTCTTGTACATTGCTTTATCTGTATGATGAAATATGTGCATTGCCCCCTAAACAGAGAAACTTTCAATGCCCATTTCAGTGGATGTGACAATTTCATTTATCTTAATCTTTGCAAGCAATGGTATAAATATAATTTGCATTGTTCTACAAAAACTACTTCAGTTAAAAAAAAAATAGGCAATCAGCTGCCTTCCTCTTTAGCTTAAGGTACGTGTGACCAAGGAGACCTTTCCAAAATAAGGTTATAAAAGTACTTAGATAATAGATAAGGCTATCCTGCCCAAACTGGATTACATGCAAGGGGGAGATGAAAGACATCTTGCCAGAGCCTAATGTTTCTAGATAAACATTTCTGGTTGTGGATGATTTTAAAACACATATCTGCTTTCCTGTGTTTCTTCTATTCACTATTATTGTTGAATCCAACTCTAAAATTGGCATTTGTGGCAGAGGAGCAACTTGTTCTCCATGAAGGGTTATCAAGGCCATAATATGCAGTTTTCCTCTTTCCAGAGTCTTAATTGTACTGGTAATCTCACACTTTACTTTGAATTGTGAGAAATCGGAAAAAAAAAAAAAAAAAAAAAAAGAGCAGCAAGAAGAGTGAGTTTGGTTGTGAAACATGGAATTGTTAGTCATAACTGCAACATTTCTCATCGGAAAATCTCTTTCCCAGCTATGGGAAAAATAAAGATTGCTTAGAAAAATTAGAAGGAATGAGACCCTTCTCTCTCATTCTCTCACATTTTTGTAGAGTAAAAGAGGCAAAGAACTCCCATGTCAGAATGAATCATCCGACTGGAATTCACACATAGCATATGATGAGGGGGCTACAGGCTACAAAATGCCAGATGCAAATGTTGAAGTTATAACACGTTTCCTAAACGGCAACTTGAAGTCAGCCCCTTCTCACTCACTCTTTCCAAACCCTGGTTTGTGTCTTGTCACCTATACTATAAACAAAGCGGTAGTATTCATAGAGAAAAATAGGGAGATGTGGAGACAAAGCCAGGGAACTGATTAAGAAAGAAAAGACAGAGAAATCCTGTGTGTTTGCAGCCAAGAATGAAAACCTTACAATTACGCACACTGAGATGTGGGAAGATTCCTCAAATCTTGTTAAAAAGAGTTAAGTCAAACATATTTCTATCAACACGGATTCTGAGACAGTTCCAAAGTCATATGGTTGATTCTGCTGTGTGTTTCATCAATGATTGTGCTATCTAGGCTGGAGGGAAAATTTGAAAATTACATCTGGCAAGAATACAGCAAATCCCCAGGAGGTTTATATTAAGGTACCATTCAACTGGCAGGTGTCTTCACATTTGCATTGAGCAATATTTAACTGCCAGTGTTTTATGCTAAGAGAACATGCATGTAGATTACAATACATGTTATAAATTGTATACTGCTTGGCAATTCTTTCATTTTAGACATATTTTTTCATATGAAAAATGTGATAAATATATAGGACAGAAAATTTGTAAAATATAAATGCACACATACACAGAAAAATATGAAAGTCACCATAATGGTACTATCCATTGTTATATTATTTTTATTTTTATTTGTATATATATTTTTTTGAGATGGAATCTTGCTCTGTCACCCAGGCTGGAGTGCAGTGGCAGGATATTGGCTCACTGCAACTTCTGCCTCCCAGGTTCAAGTGATTCTCCTGCCTCGGCCTCCTGAGTAGCTGGGATTACAGACACCCAGATAATTTTTGTATTTTTAGTAGTTACAGGGTTTTACCATGTTGGTCAGGCTGCTCTCGAACTCCTGACCTCAGGTGATTCACTAGCCTCAGCCTCCCAAAGTGCTGGGATTGCAGGCATGAGCCACCGTGCCCAGCCTCAATTTTATATTTATTGCAATATCCAAACTCAAAGTGTTTTAAAACATAATTGGGAGAAAGGTTGCCAAATGGAAAAATAAATGTGAATATACCTCTAAAAAGAGGGGGAAAGAAAGACATGTTTTCAACAGAAGCTATTTGTAAAATGGGGAAAAATTAATGAAAAGATGATAAGATACCAGAAAGACGTTTGACATGATATGCTTAGCTTGTTTAATTCTTCATGAGAATTTTAATAAATTTAAGTCTTCCCTTTATTTGAACTTACTTTTGTTTTACATATTTAAAGTTTTTTTGTTAAACTCAGTATTTAAAAGCCCCTAATTGGAACCTGCATTGCAGGTAACAAAAAAAGAGATTTGAAAGATAGCATGAATCCACAAAAGCAAGTAGTTGAGTTTGACTGAACAGTGGGGCATGGGTAGGAGTTGAGACTGGAAAGGAGAGAACAGTGTATAAGTAAAGGAGGGCCTTGTAAACCATCCTGAAAGTATAGTCAATATATACAAGCTGTTGAAGCTATGACATAAATGTGTTTGTTTTTTACAGACATACTCTGAGTGTCAAGTGAATAGTGTACTAGAAGATTGCAACTAGTCACAGGGAGACTTGTTGCAATAGTCCAGACCCTCACTTCTCCAACATACACAACACACATGTCTCAAAAATGAGGGCCTGCTTTACAGCATCTATAGGGATGCAAGGTAGGAGACAGATAAGGAGGGAAATTCAATATTAAAATGAACATGGCTTGGTAACTGTTGAAAAATTGAGACAAAGGAGAGGAAAAAGTCTTGACAGACAACCAGGTTCTGCCTTCATCCTGGCAAACAGTGATAAAAATCCTTCAGATAAAGCAACCAGAAGGAAAGGTTTTATGTTAAGAAGATGAGTTCAGCTTTAGGTAAAATTTTGGAATATTTGCGATGGCAAGTGGTCTTAAATACATAATAGGATTCTGGACAGTTGTTGTAATGTACCAGACATTTGTAAGGTTTTTTACATATTTTAACTCATTTAATACCCAAAACAACCAAAAAAACACGCATTTTACAGATGGGAAAATTTCAAATAGAGAGATTAAGTGACTTTTCCATGGTCATTGCGGGCTAAGAAGTAATAGAACCATAAGATAAACCTGATAAATTGAGTCCTGAGTCTGTGTTCTTAACCATTACACTATACTTGCTGCAAAAAATACGAACAAAATTTAAAAAGTCATCATAGTGATGACACCAAGAAGTTGAAATTCTAGTAAAGGATAAAATAAAGGTTAGTAGAAAAAAGAAAAAGGAAAATGAAGAAGAGAGACAGAATCCACTGGAACATCAACAGATAAAAAAAAAAAAAAATAGGGAGGAGGAATCTAAGAAATAGATGGAGAAAGAACAGGTCACAGGTTGAAGGAAAAAACAAAACAAAACAAAGGGAAAGCCCAAGGAGAACAACAAATGGATGAGAATTGGGTAACAAGAGAGCTGTGAAATAAGACTGGCATTGAAAAGTCCCCAATGCATTTGGATCACAAAGTTGGCTGCCACTTGGTCAGAGCAGTTTCCATGCATTAGTGCCGTGCTGGTCAGATTCAATGGGTTGAGAATTGACAGAAGACTGAGGAAATGTTGACAGTTTTCAAGAGTTTTAACTATGAAGGGAAAGAAAATTTGTAATGATTTTTATGGTACCACAGGATTTTATTAATATCATTTAAAAACGAATAGACGTGGCAGGGCATGGTGCCTCATACCTGTAATCCCAGCACTTTGGGAGTCCAAGGCAGGTGGATCACGAGGTCAGGAATTCGAGACCAGCCTGGCCAACATGGTGAAACCCCATCTCTACTAAAAATACAAAAATTAGCTGGGTTTGGTGGTGCATGCCCGTAGTCCCAGTTTCTTGGGAGGCTGAAGCAGGAAAACCGCTTGAACCCGGATGGCAGAGGTTGCAGTGAGCCAAGATCGTGCCACTGCACTCCAGCCTGGGCAACAGAATGAGACTCTATCTCAAAAACAAAACAAAACAAAACAAAAAACCAAAAAACAAATATTCATAACCTTAGCGTATATCTAGGTTGGAAAGTAAAGAACTAGCAAAGAGGGGAATGTCTGGAATGAAGGAGAATGTACCTTCAACAAGACCAGAAGACACAGGTTCCAAAGAGGAAATGGAGCATCTGCTTTGGACAAAGGTAGAAGTTCCTCTTTCTTTGGATTTGGTAAGTATGACAGCAAGCAGTTAGAGTTCAATCCTGGAATCTCCTATTTTCTTCAAAAATTAGGAGATGAGGTTTCTTGCTACAAGAAAAGCTAGAAGGAAATAAAGATGTGAAGCGATTGATTGTATCTGTTTGCTAGGGTTGCCCAGATTGGATGGCTTGAAAAATAGATATGTATTTTCTCACTATTTCGGAGGCTACAAGTCTGAGAAGAAGCTGTCAGTAGGGTTAGTCTCTGCTGGCTTGTAAATGGCTGCCTTTCCCCTGTGTCCTCACTTGGTCTTCCCTCTGTGTGTGTGTCTGTGTTCTCATCCCTTCTCATAAAGATATCAGTTGTATTGGATTAGTACTCACCTTAATGACTTCATTTTAATTTAATTACCTCTTCAAAAGCCCTATCTCAAAATACAGTCACATTTTGAGGTGCTGGGGTTTGGGATGTCAACCTATTAATTTTGGAGGACACAATTCAGCCCATAACACTTAGAACTCTTTGGAGTAATTGCTGTTAAGAAGGGAGAAATGACTCAGCACACATATATGGGTACTTGAGTGGTATAGAATCTAGGTGGGTTTAAGAATCATGAATTTGTAGTGGGACAGGGAAGTCTGTTAGTAAGACGGGATGGAGCAGGAAATTGAAGTGACCCAGTGAGATGGGTATGTATAGCAGGAGTCCTGGGTAGGCCAAGCATTTAGAGGAAATGCACCTTATTAGCCAGGCTACATATGGCAGTAAGTGAAGAAAGTTTGGATAGACTAGAAGAAACTCAAGAAATTAAGATATTGAGGAACCTTGATTTGGAAATGGAAAATCTAGAAAGCTCTAAGGGCCAGAGTCTGTGATTAGAGAATGGGCTAGTTAAGTTTTAATGGGTAGTGCAATTCCTGATAGCTATGAATTCAAAGTTAAGGTCATCACATGGCGTTGATGGAATAGAGATAAAGGTTATTAGAGTTGAGGTCAAGACATATGAATCGGGATACTGACTGTGTCATTCTTACAGACATCGAAGTTGTCTAGGATAAAAGTGAAATGAGGGGTGGAAAGTGTATGACTCAAAGTTCTCTGTGACAAGCAAGGAGACATAAGAAGGCTGGTAGTTGACACCATTCTGCACAATCCTCAAAAAGAGAGCTCTTTGGGCCCCTATAAAATCAACATTAGCATGAATCAAACTAGGGGAACCGCAGACCCATGGATGCTGAATTTGACCAGCTAATTGTATCCACCTGGGGCCACTCCAAGAACTTGGCTATTTACTTCAGTCCTTGACATTTATTGTTTTAGAATTGGCTCAGGTGTCACCTAATCTAGAGCTATGGTATACTGGTGAGGAATTTAAGCTATGGAATGAGACTTGTACATGTTCAAATCCAGCCACTATCATTTATAGGATGCCTGACCTAGGACAGGTTATTTAATCTTCTTGGATCTCCATTTCCTTTTCTGAAAAATGAAAAAGCATTAGCTCAGTTCCTAGGGTTTAGAAGATTAAATGAGACAATTGATATAAAATGTAGAGATCAGTACTTGGTTTGCAATAACTACACAACTCATTTTACCTACTGTTATTTAAAAGCCTTCTCAAAATTCTCTCTCTCTTTTAAACTGTGCATTCATTCACTCCAGTACCTGGGCTGCTCATCCCAAAACACCTGGTACCTGCTAGCACTTAACGGCATTTGTTGGATGAATTAATAAACAAATGAGAGATGTTTGTCAGTACTTGGATGGATGATATGATAATGACAGGGGAAGGTGGTTCTTAGCTATCTCCAGTCACCTCTTCAGCCAAAAGTCTTATTCTTTAAGTCTTATTTTAAATGGGGTTTAATTTCTATGGGGAAAAAATAGCAGATATCCTTGAATTTGTTAATTTAAAATGATTCTTACATTTATTTAGTTTTTATTATTATTATTTTTGAGATGGAGTCTTGCTCTGTTGCCCAGGCTGGAGTGCAGTGGCGTAATCTCCACCTCCCAGGTTCAAGCGATTCTCCTGCCTCAGCCTCCTGAGTAGCTGAGATTATGGGCACAGGCCACCAAGCCCAGCTAATTTTTTGTATTTTTAGTAGAGATGGGGTTTCATTGTGTTTGCCAGGATGGTCTCAATCTCCTGACCTCGTGATCCGCCCGCCATGACCTCCCAAAGTGCTGGGATTACAGACGTGAGCTACTGATCCCAGCCAATTCTTACATTTAGAAACATTAGACTCAGCCATGGTTATACATTTTATGGCTGTACTACTTTACCATCAAAAAATATGTATTCATTAGCAGCATCCATCATCTATCACTGTGATAAATCCTGAGAATACAATACATTTACTTTGTTAACAGTGTCTGTAGTTCAGCTGAGAGTCAGCTGATGTAGGTGGGGCTCAGCTGGGCTGCTGTGCTTCATGCACTGGGTCCAGCTAGGCTTGGCTTTCCCCTCTTTTTATGGCTAGCACTCTGGTCTGCTTCATGCCTAATCCCTTTGGGGCTCAGGCAGAAACAACCTAGAGGAAATTATTATTCTGAAAGGCAGAGGTGCAAGCAGGCAAGCCCAGTGACACAAAAAACATATCAATCCTTTGCTTATGAACAACTTCTTAACTTTCAAGGAAGTCATGCAGCCAAGTCCAAAGTCACGGGGTAGGGAAGAGCATTCGGCTTCTGTTGGGGAGGATTACAAAGTGACTTTGTAAGTGGTATGGCTATGGAGAAAGATGTAAGAAGAGGAGTTGGGACTAATCTTTGAGTCAATCCCAGGTACTTGGTCCTGAATTACACTTAGACCCTGGATTAGTAAAGAAATATCAGATAATACTCACTATAATACAAAAGAGTAAAACAATGCATTTTAGAGCAATATTTAACCATGTTTGAAATCTTAAATAACTTTAAATCAGAAATAACCAAAGGTGAAATGAATTGGACCTCTTATGCCTGAAAACCCCATCCAGTGCTGAAATGCCAGGTTCTGTGGTGGTCTACTTAACCTGCAGTAAATTCAGCATTCCATTCCTCACTTATTCTACTGAATCCAGTTATCAGTGCGAATCTTGTTTGCAAGACACACTATAAATGTGCAAGTAAGATGTACAGTAAATCACCCAAAATTTATTTAGCATTCAACATGCTTTATGAATTAAGGGAACAGATAGAAAATTTGAACAAGCTGGACACCCACTGACAAGGAAGTATTTCACTGTGGGAAGATGGACCCCAGACCCCAAAAGTATCTATAACGTTTACTTGGGCATTTACTGTCTGGTAAGAAAAGGGGTTCAGCTTCTTTGAGTTTCTTCATCTTTCAAATAGGAGCGAGCTGTATCAAATGCTTTCTTGTAAGTCTGAGTTACAAATGAGTACAAATATATTTATTTACAAGTAAAATTATTACCAATACAATACAAATAAATATAAATAAAACTGTTGTTGTTGTTATCACATGGAAATTATAATAATACCTCTCATATAAGATTGTGTGTAACGTTTATATATAACACAGCAAATAAGGACTCCAGCATATAGTGAGTGCACAAAAAGAATTGGCTTCTTTTGGCAGCCTTTCCTTTAAATACACAACTGAAAAACTGAAGCAGATGTGCCCTGTCTGAAAGCTACATTTTTTCCTCCTAATTATTCAGAGAAAAGGAAATTCCCTTTTTATACATTTATGCCTTTCCAAGTACAAATTGGCAAAAACATATTCTCAAAAAACTATGCATTTTTTGCACTTTAAAAGGCAAAAGACCTATAACTGGACTTCTTACTTCTTCCCTTGGGGAGACAAATTCTGATGATTTTTTTTTTCCTTGTTTTCAGAAATGGGAAGATTTATGGTGAAGTGGCATGAACTGGCCCCTGGGATTCTAACCAGGCCCTGGGGGGTGTGTGGGGGCAGAGGGGGCAGAATTTCTGCTCCGACCCAGAGGACAACTCAGAGCGGTGACTTCTGGTCTTCTTTGAACTGGGACATCCTGAAGGCACTGGGTTGATGAATTTTGAGACAAGCTCATTTGACGTTACCATAGGGGATCTGTCTATTGTTTTTAAGCAAGTAAATAAAAATCAGCTATATTTTGTAAAAGTTCTTAAGATAGTCAACAGCCATTTCTCTTCTTTTTAAAAGATAGCTGAATTCTGGGTCACAAGAAAGTAAAATAATAACAAGACTGATTAACGGAACACCTACCTTTTTTAAGTCATGATGTGTTTATTATAAAGTAGGTATGAGTTTCCTCATATTTAAATGGAAGGTAGAAAACTCAGAATGGTTAAGCAGCTACATGCTTAAAATCAATCTCTAGGTGCATAATTATAAGATCTGGGACTTAAACCTGGTTCAGTGGATTATAGAGTGAATCCTTTTTCTACCAGACCTCACTGTGGCTGGTAGGTGGAATGCATTCTATATGTGTTCATGAAGCAAGTGGAGAAATGAAACAAAATACATTTACATGCAAAGGGCAATGGTATCTCTATCTTGTACTAGACTGTCAAATGCAAAAGGGATCTTTCTGAATGTCCGTTTCTTCTTAGCTGCAATGGGGATCCTTACCTTATACTGAGGCTTGGAGACCTAATTTGTGTAATGTATGGGAAGAACTAGCACAATTCCTGGCATGTGGTATCCAGATAATCAGTATGATGATTGCGATGGTTAATTTTATATGTCAATTTGCCTTGGTTAAGGGGTACTCAGATAGCTGGTAAAACATTATTTCTGGGTATGTCCGTGAGTTTCCAGCAGTGATTGGCATTTGAATCAATGGACTGAGTCAGGATGATCCACCCTCATCCAATGTGAATATACACTATCCTATCCATTGAGGGGCACAGTAGAATAGAAAGAATAAAGGTGAATTTGTTCTCTCTCCTGGAGCTGGGACATCCTTCTTCTGCTCCCCTTGGACATCAGGACTCCAGGTTTACAGGCCTTCACACTCTAGAACTTATACCAGCAGCTCCCCAGGGTCTTAGGCCTTCAGTCTCCGACTGAGAGTTACAGCATTGGCTTTTCTGGTTCTGACGTTTTTGTATTCAGACTGAATGAAGCCCCTGGATTTGCTGGTTCTGCAGCTTGAAGACAGCCAATAATGGGACTTCTCAGCTTCCATAATCATATTAACCAATTCCAATACCAGATCTATTTTGACATTATCTATCTATCTAATCTATCTATCTATCTATCTATCTATCTATCTATCTATCTATGTATCTATCTCTCTATCTGTCTCTCTATCTATCTTTCATTCATCCATCCTATTGGTTCTGCTTCTCTGGAGAACCCTAATATAATGATGATGTGGACCCAGATGATGATGATGATTGTGATGGCATAAACATTTGTTTGCATGGAAGTGATTTCTGCAATTCCAAATTTGGATTAGACTCAACAGTTTGACAGGCTTTACATAAGTGAACTGATAAATTAGAACCGGTGGTAGGGGAAACAAGGTTTCCACTCGATTTTGTTGAATTACTCAGTTCTTCATTTCTGTACTCTGCTTCATGTAAACTGTGCACGTTCATAATGCCTAGACCAGCAACCTCACCAACAGGTGGAGAAATTCAGTTAATTGGGCATACAAGCTCTAAAATCGTACTGGGAGCCAGCTTGATTGCCCAGGGTTTCCAGCCCAAGCTGGAGAGGGCAAATACTAAGGTGACTTGGATCGCTTGGGGGTGTTACAAAGTCGTTCTTTCAGGAGTCACCTGGCTATTTTAATTTTTTTTAATAAAATGTACACAGGCCTCCACAAACCTATGCTCCAATTTATTTTATGTATGTAGTTTTTAAAGAAATGGATTAAGCAGCTGCTTCACCATTCAAGCATATGGCTTGAATCATATTTTATAGTTATTTTATTAGAATTTGGAAATATACACATGTTCACACAGTAGTATCAGAACAACTAAAATATGTATATCAAGTATTATTGTATGGAAAGTTGCTAAGCTCAAATGAATCATTGTGTTTGAGTTCTGGCTTAAATCACCTTAGGCTGTTATTAACATGGAAAATATTCTCTCTAAAATATATATTTTAGTATTTTTTAGTTGAAAAATTATGTGCAAATTTTCTTTGGAAATAAATTAAATGAAGTAATTAACTTATCTTTTGTAATAGAGAAATTAGGTGGCATTGTCTTCTGATTACTCCAAAATAATGTGTTACCAAGAGTAATTACTGAAATGGGATGATATGTTACAAATTTTTCTTTGTACAGTTTCTACTTTTCTGTTAGATATACATATGTAGAACATCTATTTCCTTAAATGGCCATTTTCTGTCATCCATGTTATGAAAATTGTGATTGTCCATACACCAAAAATAATTTCTGTGTCCACTTCAAAACTTACTTGAAATAGAATAGAGAGTACTTCTTAGAACTAATTTTTTAAACATCATCATTTTAGAGATTTCCCTGGAATTACACATTAATCCCCCAACTTGTAGTATTGAGTGGAGGCTGATGGGTATGAATAGTAATGGGTAGAACTCTTAGATCTTTGGAAGACTTCAAATTTCTCTCTTTTATTCGGGAGTCAAGTCTATTGAAACGTGAGTATGTTTTCTCAATTTTGCCATTTTTCAGGCTTCAATATATCAGAAATTTATATGAACTTTTAAAAAAATTATAATCTTATTGACATTCTATTGCTGGGAATAGCTATCATTTATTCAGTACCTACTATGTGCCAGGCCCAATGTGTTTTCTCATTGAAGCCTCACGGAAATCGAACAGAGAAATCTCACTACCTCCATTTAACAGATGAGTTAGTTTAAGCTCAACGAGGATAAACAATTCACAGGAGGATTCAAAGCTTGGATGATTTGACCACTTGATTTTGCCCATCGCATTGTCTGTATAAGCTTAGATAACTGGATGTCTGACAAGCTGTGGCAAGTATATCCACACAGAGAAGAAAAGATTAACGTCTTTTTTTTCCCTTTCTACATACAACAGAAAGTTCACCAAGGATCACACAATCCAGTTAAGCAAGATACTAGATCAAAATGGTGTCCCTCTTACTGAGTGGTCTTATTATCTTCTCACTTACTTAAGGTCAATTCTAGGTACGGTTAGATGGTTTGTATCCATAATCTCTGTAGAAAGAAGCATAATGTTGATGAAACACACTTATGGCCAGGTCAGGTAATTCATAGCAAGAAGAATGGATTCTAAGAGGAGCTAAGAGTTTATTCCTTGTTCTCAAATATTTTCTCCCTTCTTCTCCTTCTATAGCTGACTACTGGTACATTCCTGAGAAACCCTGCTCCACTCTATTTCATTATCTGAAATGGACACAAAAGCTATCTTTGGTGTATGATCTGTCACAATTTTCATAGTATAAGTTGTAGAAAATGGCTATTTATGAAATAAAATCCTTAAATATATCTGGCCTAAGTCTAGAATGTGTGCAAAGAAAACAAAACTCAGGCTCAGCTGGGGATGATCACCATGCTCCGTGCCCTGACTTCTCAACCCTGGATGCCCCTGACATAGTTCTCAGTTGTGATGGATTCTCTGTGTACTGACTCACTAGGCTGGAATTCAGCCTTCTCTTGAAAAATAAAACCAGGGATTGTAAATAAGAAATTTGCACAGCAGTCAACATGCAAGAGAATACTCATTTAATAAGTGCCAACATTTAGTTTTCTAATAGGCCCAGGAAACAAAAACCCAGTGGCCAGCTACCTTTTGATTCACTTGCCTCCAGTGCTTCTGAGAACAATATGATCAAACAGCCAGCAACTGATGGGAAGTGATGGCCTGTGGATCTGTTTGTCCACATATCTATTGATATATTATCTTCAGCAAGGGGAACATCCTGACTATTGGTGGTATTGGACTGCCAGGTCATCAAATTGGAAACTAGCATATGTAAAAGATTGTATCGAAACCAGGACATTTTTACATCTCTTCTTCATATGTTTTTCAAATTAGTGGGCCTGAGGGGATTTCAAAGAGCAGTATTTGATTTATTTAAAGAACTTTCTTGGTTGTAGACATTGTACACTCAAAAATCAAACCAGCTGTGGTCAGACATGGAAGCTCATGCCTATAATCCCAGCAGTCTGGGAGTCTGAGGTGCAAGGATCACTTGAGCCCAGGAGTTTGAGACCAGCCTGGGCACATAGTGAGAATCCCCTCTCTATTATTAAAAATAAATAAATAAATAAATAAAATTAAACCAGCTGATTACTATCAACTTCATAACTGCAAGGGTCAAAATTTTTAGTGAGGAAAGGAAAGCTCTCAACGTGAACATTTGCCAATGCCAATTGGATAAGCATCCTGAGAAGCTAGTATCTGCATAGTGAATTACCCAGGTATATGAATACATCTGTTTAACTCTTAAAGATGGAATTTCTGTAGTTGATTACAAAGTATCTCAGTGAAAACACATTATTTAATCGAGATAAATAACTTGATCATCTATAGTTAACTGATCTAGTCCTAAAGTTTGTATTCCTGAGTATTAAGGTATTTTCTTTTTTTGTGGGGAGAAGGGAGACACCTATAAGATCAAGAGTCTGGAAATGTCACTTTCTTGTTCTCTGTTTATCACATAACACATGATTATGGTAAGCAATTTGCTCTCTTTGAATTTTAGTTTCTGATCTGTAAAATGGGTCTGAAATGGTACTAAATGGAAGATCAGAAAATACAGATTATAGTGCCAATATAACTAGCAATTCTTATTACGAGTAGATATATATTTTTAAAACTATTAACATTGGATTTTAACATTCTTATTTTTTATTTTTTAGAGACGTGATCTCATTATGTTGCCTAGACTGGTTTTGAACTCCTGAGCTCAGGCAACCCTCCTTGTCCCAAAGTGCTGGGATTACAGGCATGAGCTACCAACCCTGGCCCGAAATACATCATGTAACTTCTCTTTGCATTATCTTTTTTCATCTGTAAAATTTAGTTTGTGGTGGGATTGGAGTTCAAGGGCTCTCAGTCTGGAATCTGTGGACACTGAGAAAAATATTAAGAATGTCCTTGAATTCACCACCTAAACCCAGATATGCTATGTCAAAATGATGGCTGATTGTGCCTGCAAACATTTTCTTCTGGGAAGAATATCCCTTGCTTTCATAAAGATCTCAAAGGAATCTGTATCCCACAAAATGTGTAGACCCACCTGACTAAATATCTCTATAATTTGTTTTCTCAGCCATTTGATTCTGTGAATGCTAAGTGGTAAGCTCTTCAGATATGGCATTTAAAGGTTGCCATCATTTGTTTCTCTTTCACAATGTTTTGAAAATGAGCTAATAATTATTTTTAGGGTTTATTAACCCAAATTATCTAATACCTAAAGGGACTATGGAATGAGCATCTTTGGGATCTGTGGATTCCTGATAACAGATGTAAAAAACTGTATGTGCTTGTTCTAAGAAAATCTATAGCTTTCATCACAGTCTCATATTCACAATTAGATAAAGATCAAGAATCAAGTATTTTTACTAAAAATGAGTGATCAACTAACATTAACAAAGCATTTGACTTTGTTTCTTGATTCGCTATTTTAACTTGTCAGGAAAAATGCTGCATGTTACACAGAGAGATTCACTGTAAACTGAGTTGATAAATGTAAATGTTAGAAATTCAAATGGTTTCAGCTTTCTTCATTTTTTTTCTTTTTCTCCTCATACTTTCCCTGTTTTTATTAGTCAGAGTTTTAGAGAGTACAACCATTGGTTCAAATATGTTATAATCTCTCCCCCTCAAATAATTATTTCTTACACTGGAAATTATTTTGTTGTTGTTGAAAACAACTTAGCATTGTTAATGAAAAACCTTAAAAATCCCCATACCCTTTGGCCAAATAATTAAAATCTTAGGTGTCTATCATATGGAATGTTTAAATTATAGATAGAAGAGATGTTATTTAAAATTATTTTCCTTGTAATATAATTAATGAAATCAAATAACAAAGATACACATATTGATTAAATAAATTATGGTATATCCACATAATGCTATATCATGCAGCAATTAAAATGAAGTGTGTTCAGGGGCTTATGTTGCGATAGTGAGATATATATTAGGAAACATGTCTTTATAGTTTGTATGAGAAAAGCTAATAGGGTTATCTGCAGGTAGTGGGATAAAGAGTAACTTATTGTCTTTACAATTTTCTTTCTTTACACATTTCTGAAACGATAATATATTGATATACATATATTTATGTTTATGTCTTGCATTTTAAATGCTAACATATCACGCATTTTTACAATGATAATTTAATGTTATATATATATTATTATGCTGTTCTACACTTTAATATAGAAATGTAGGGGTAAAGATATTTATTTCAGTCACTCCGATGTTCAGTGCCTCTATATGTTTAAGTGAGGTTGAAATGATTCACATATTTCTAAGTGAGTTTCTGATTGTCCTAAGTTCTAAGCTTACTTGATGATAGCATTTTTTTTTGTTTTTTCTTTTGTTTCTTAGGCAAAATAAAGTTGTGGCATTGCTTATTTTTCTCAAATAGACCACAAATATTCTACATGAATTTAAATATACATCTTGAGGAGGGAAAAACAAACACATTTATTTAACCTTACCCTGAGATGGCAGGAAGGTCAAAAATGTTATGACTTACCAATTTCCATAAATATATTCTGCTTCAGAACCACCTTGAACATCTAGTCTGACCAGAAAATATCCTTCTAAAGTTGAATTGTTAAAAAAATAGCTGGTTTAATTTTGCAGACTTGTGGGACAAATGTAGATAGAAGAAGGTCACAGTCAAACTTGCAGCCTCATCTGAGCTATGTACAAACTCAAAATTCTTTAAAGTCACTTCTGCTAAACTCAAGCTCTCTTGAATTATCAACAGTAACTTATTGGCCTTGGACCATCATAGGCTCATGCTGTGAAATTTTGAAAGCCATTATTATATGCACAGTATTTAGAGGGAAATGAAATCCTGCCTTCGTGATCGTACCACAGATGGCAATTGCAAACACGTGCAGCCTGATGAAGCACACGTTTTGTGGATCTAGTATTTTATTCCTTTGCAGTTGCTACCTTAGATAATGGAATATTTCATTGTGTTATCACTGGGGCATTTTCATTTCTCAGTGGCTATTTCATGCCATCCTGAGCATTTAGCGTAACACCAGTACCAGAATGTCAGACTAGGAATATCTTCCTATCACTGAACATAACCGTTTGAGATCTGTTTGAGCGTAGGACAGGAGAGGGCAGCTGGGAGGCATTTTGGTCAAAGAGCAAAATGACACGTTTCTGAATTGGAATGAAAGATTGGATCTTTGTTCATGATTTCTTCCTGGGAGAAAAAAGGAAATACCAACTAATTGCCACAACTAATTAAAAACGAAGCTGATGGACTGCTCCCCCACACTGAATTTACAGGGCAGTGATAATTCCAGTTAACTGTAAACATGCTTTTAAAAACCCAGTTCCTCTGTTCAAAAGGCTTGAGCAGCTGAGTATCAAAAACTTCCTGATATATAAGTACCAAATATACAGTTGCAATAAAATTCTTGCACTAGGTTAACTACACAATTAGCTAATAACATTGGCTGACACAATCCATGAAAATCACTGGCAGGCTGAATTTTGGCCTGTGCACAAAGGTTTTATTGAACACATGCTGCCAATGAAACGTGTCTTGCTTATTCATGACCAGGAAGCCATGCCCTATATATGTATATATCCCCCTAGTTTTCTGCAGTCTTTCTGATAACTATCTCACAAATCATGAAGACGCACATTCTCAGTCTTTTTTTTTTTATTCAGCCAGATTTTATTTGGTGTCCCCTATTTGTTGAATGAAAACAACATCAAAACTTACTTCCTTTTGCTGTGTTAAAACTATGTGTCCTGAACTTGTCAGCTTCTCTAAATGCTTCTGTAATCTCACACCACAAATAGGTTGGGGTCACCACCTCTCCACTACATCAGGAACTGCAGTGTGACACGAGTGTAAACAGCAGTTTTAAAGAGCAGCAGAACAAATGCATCTTGAACTTCCCTGTGTGATTGTTCCTCTAGAAATGGAGCTATGGAGGAAGGCATGCACAGAATCATGGAAGATGATGTTTTGCTAGACGAAATTTTTTAAAATTTATTTTGATTTCATAGTTTTAAAATGTATATTAGGTATGTTTTATAATATCCATATATATAACTTACAAGTAAACACATGTGGGTAGTATTTAGAAAACACTTATTGATGAGGCTCAATCAAAAAGTTTAGAGGGCCAGGTGCAGTGGCTCATGCCTGTAATTCCAGCACTTTGGGAGGCCAAGGTGGGTGGATCATGAGGTCAAGAGTTTGAGACCAGCCTGGCCAAGATGGTGAAACCCCGTCTTTACTAAAAAAATACAAAAATTAGCCAGGCGTGGTTACACACGCCTGTAATCCTAGCTACTCGGGAGGCTGAGGCAGGAGAATCACTTGAACTCAGAAGGCAGAGGTTGCAGTGAGCCAAGATCATGCCATTGCATTCCAGCCTGGGCAACAAGAGTGAAACTCTGTCTTAAAAAAAAAAAAAAATTGGATGAGAATTTCGAATGGTTTTATTTTCCCATCTCAATCTCTAGGTATCAATATCACAAAGTTATATTTCTTAATTTGTAACTGAAAGTTTTGCAATGAAAATTTGTTCAGAAAGAGCATTGTGGCTGGCACTTGCCAGGAACTTCAGATTGTCTTTTCTTAGAAGAAGTACTGCTCATACCTACTGTGGTCCAGAATTATCTTATCAGGCAGAAGAGCTGGTGGCATGGAGTCCAGCAGTGAGCAGCAGTAATCTCCCCACCAGGCATGCTGTCTGCTTTAGGGAGACACAGCAAGAGCCAACATGTGGATGTCCAAGAAAGGGAATGGAGCTTGTGATCTTCCAGAGTCTGACTGGAGAGTTCCTGAAGGTATGGGCAAAATCATGGTGTCTGGTCTATAGGTCCCAGAGATCCATCCATGCACAGGGCTTCTCCAAAGTTCATGGCAGAAGGTCAGTCAATTTCTGGTTTGGATGGAATGAGGATACAGAATACTGAGTCGGGGACCTGGCTGAAAATAGAAACCCAGTTGTGAGTAGGGTGTGGGCTAAATGTTAGGGTTCTTATATTCAACATCCACTCATGCATGTAGAAGTATATGGAGAGCTTCCAGGCACCACACTAAGTACAGAAGCAGGGAGCAATAGTAAACAGGATCCCTCCTATCTCAAGGTTACCCTCTTAAAGGAATGTCAAGAATAAATAAAATCATCATGTCAATCAACTGAGAAAGAAGTGAGGTAATTCTGTAGGAAAATGTAATAAAAGAACAAGACCCATGACTTTTTGTTGGGGAAAGTACTACCCAATGCTATCATTTTAACATCATGAAATTTGCAAAATAACACCAGCTATTCAAAATTGTGACCCTAATTCATGGTTCCATGTATTCTGTGATTACATAATAATCATGTTGATTTTTCATGTGTGAGAAAATAGATATAAAAACAAGAAAGGTCACAAGAACCATTTAGAGAACCAATTCGATATTACTCATTCAACAAATTGAATATAATTCAACATTGAAAAAGAGATACATTTATTATATTTATTCTTCTCAGGAAGCTTATCTTATAGTGAGATGGACATAAAGCAAATAAACAATATGATTCTAAAGCCACCAACCTAGGACGTCCTATAGTCCCAGGAATCAGGGGTATGATTGGTCTACGAGTGGGAACATTACTGAAACTGTAAGAGTGGGAGATCAACTGGTTTTGCTACTGGAGAGATAGAGAGCTAAGGAAACAACTCATGCTGAAAGTTGTTCTGACCAGTTGGAAGAGCCATCAGTGAAGAACACTCCTGTAGCCTGGACATCATGTCTAGTATGAGTGGGTAGAAGTTGCAACAAGAGTGTGTTTAGAAACTGCCCCTTCCAACAGAGAACAACCCAATGAGGGCATTCGGCCAACCTAAGGGAAGAATAGGCTAAGTGATTCAAGGTGAATGTGCTGATGAAGGCACTCTGATAAATAAGGGGCAAGAGTTGGGGGAATTCCATATAAGCAGTTTCGAACCACATGAAATTATGCTTTCAGTTTTTTAAAAACCCCAATTTATTCCAGCATTTGTTACCTCCACTTGAGTAATTCCAAAGGATATTGTATCCATCACTATGAGAAATGCTGGGTTTTGATAACTGGAGAACGATTGCTGATTTCTTCAAAGTGCAAGGCTGTGAAACCCCAAGGGGTTATATTTATCCCTTTCATATCTCTGCTGACAAGCAACATGGACCATGTAGAAATAGTTTAAAATGTTCACACGAAGAAAACATCGTTCCTGAGTGATAAGCTTCACATACACTATTCAATGGAATGTCATTTCCTCCCAATTCCTCTTCTTTCCCCAACCTCTTACTAATTTGCCATTAATATCTGATCCTTCCCCTTTTCTTTTTTTGCATTTCCTTTGCTCTTACCCTACTGCACAAATTTGTAGGGAGATATAACATCTTTCAATTCTAGCTGGCCCTGTTATTTCTCTGTATGTACATGTGTGCGTGGTGTGCATGGATACACAGACCTTGGAATCAGAGAGACACATTCAAATCCAGATTGGGTCACATACGCATTAGAATTGAATTTACTACTCAATTTTTCTGATTTCCAGTTTCCTTTCAAATAAAACAGTGAAAATGGTACTGTTTCCATTTTGGGGGGACAGATAAATTATGCATTTGAAAAGACTAAAATGAACCAACACCCAACAACAAAGCAAGATATTCTAAGGCTTTGACTGTGTTGTATGTCTTACAACTAAAGAAGATGTCTAATTTAAAACTTTACATAAATTGGAGGTTTTATTCTCTTTTACTTTTTCATGTTCCGTGGGATCTAACAACCACATACATGCTGAGATGTTGTAGTTTCTCAGTGCCAAGAATCTGAGAAGGTGCTCTCCCTAGGTATGTTTTTCCAGAGCTTTGGTAGACAAATAAGGTTTAGCACAAAATGAAATCTGTGATTCCGGGAATATACAGAAATAGAACATTCTATTACTCTGAGTCATTCAAAATCTTTGCTTATTAATTGTGCAGTTTTTACACTCAATCTTAATTGTTCTGGAATAAAAAGATGTAATTGTGACAGAGATGGACCCCAGATGGAAATTTGCTGACTTGCAGGGGCCCAACTTAAAAATTGTTTTCTAGGGAGGGAAGAGAGGTTAGTATTCATATTCAGGCAAATAAACTTTCTCCAAATGTTCAAAACCTATCTTTAGAACCTCACTGATCCAATGAGAAGGTTGTGATCACACCAACTTCCTCTTACAATTTGTAATAATTGAATGGCTATCTGTAGATCTATTTATTTGCATCTATATCCAAATTCCTTTCCCTTCAAAAATGCATTGTACACAGGCAAAACTATATAAATCCAGATTAGCCTGTAGTTGGGGGATGGCCCTAGTGAGAAAGCTGAATAGGCTGCAATTTAATTTGCTTACATTGAATGAGGATACTTAGCATCATGGCAAATACGAAAGTAGGTAAAATATCAAATGTAAAGCATAGGTCACAACTTTGGGGGCACAGCGCGGTGGAAAAAATATGGTATTGGAGTTCTTAGTCCTGCATTTGAATTATTGATGGGCTGCTCTGCCATTTGATAGCTGAGTAAGCTACATCATCTCTCCATGCCTCAGCTTTCCTATTTTCAAAATGGAAGAATGATAATACCAGCACTATGGAAGAGGGGGAGAGTGGCTCATAAAAGATGACTGTAGGTTCCTGTCACTTGGAATATGCCATGTAACTGAAGCCCCTCCAGAAAGACACTCCTGCCTGGAACTGCCAAACATCTTAGGACAGGCAGCTGGCTGACATGGGTAGAGATGATTGGGGGAAGCTGCTGCTGAGTGATGTGTTCAGAGCTTCAAGGCATAAATCCTGTATTCTGAGGACACCACTGGTAGAGGCGATCCTTAGGGGGCCCTTTCCCTGGCAGTGTCTTGGCTGTGCCTTGGCTTCTTTTGATCCTTTCTGAGCTCAACTTTGACACCCTTCCCCTTGAATCTGTGACAAATAAATACCTTTTCAGTAAGCTCCTTTCCACTAGAGTTAACTAACATCAATTTCCATTACTTGAAATCGAGAACCCTGACTAGTAGTTACAGGTCTACCATTTATTGAATATTCATGGTTTTCCAGGCTGTATTCTAAGTGCTTTAAAATATCATCTGTGTTAGTGACCTTGTGAGAAGGCATCATTATTGCCACCTTTGTCAGATGAGGAAGTCAGAACTCAGAGTTGTTGAACAACTTGAATGATGACAAAGGTAAAATGTGGTAGAGCAAGTCTAGAATCCAGAAATCTGATTCCAAAATCTATGCTCTTATCCAGTACTGTGTCCTCCCATCACTGTGTCAGGTAGAATTAGCTGTGAGTCACGAAATACAAAATAGTGGAATCTAGATTTGATGCCAGAACTGTCCAACACCAAATCCCATGACTTTTTTCTTTCTATAACAAAGGTCAGCAAGGGAGTTCTGGGTCTTATGAGGTCATAAAAAAGGACTCACTAATTGAATCCTAAATGCTTCTGATTAGAATGTATAAGAATTACATGTTTGAAATTTGTTCTGCAAATAATCATATACATTACAGATCTACTTATTCACTCTGAGAAATAATAATTACAATGATTTGATTTAATGGGAAAAACTATAAATCGTAGCATGATATATTCTCCAGGACATTGTAAGAAACATCAAGATGCCTATCAATAGTTATTCTTAATAAGCTGAAGTTCCTTTGCAGCTCATGTGGATGAAACAGCATTAGGGAACAAGGGCCTCAGTTCTCCTGTGAGGCAGTGGGATAAAAAGATCTTTCGACTCCCCTCCAGCACCAATGCTTGATTCATCTCCATGATAATCGCTGTCTTCGTTTCAGTCTGGCCAGCCCAAGATCACATTTTTCTCATTTTTAGGGGATGCATTTACAACTAAAAATGTATTTGGGAGAACCAGGAGAAAACCACAGGTCCTGAGGAAATAAATTAATTCAGAATTTGCACTCAGCAGCACCCATTAATTACTTCCACCAAGGAAGAGACAAATTTCATGTTGTTCTCTGTTATTCTCAGTATCTATAACAATCCTTTGTACATAGTAGGTGATCAGTAACTAAAATGAGCATCCAGTGAATGAATTTATAAAGTTTTATTGTTCCTTCTTGTCTTTGAGGCTTAAGCCATGTGCTAAAATCTCTCTTTTTACTATTTTTTTTCCTCGACCCCTAGGGAGTATTCAAATCATCTGTTGAGAGTATTCTCAAGTATTCTCATAGGAGAGAGAGAGAAAAAAATTAATGTATTGGAGAGCATTGTGCACCCAGCTTAGGGTGAGGAATGTAATAACCTAAATTTCTAAAAGAGTCATCCTTCATTCATCTTGCATTTATTTAACAGGTATCTTCTGAGAGTTTATTATGTGCCAAGACTGTGCTGTATTCTGGGGGTGTAGATAGAACTAAACAAGAACCAGAGGGCCTGACCTCTTGCTTAAACTTTAGTTTAGGCAACAAGTACTGAGCCAATAATCTCACAAATGAATGCATAATGACTCAATGTGATAAGGTCCTCGAAGCAAAAGGAAAGGGTAGAATAGGAGATTACAAATGATAACTCATACAAGTTGAAGAGAAGATTTCTCTGGGCAAGCACAATTAGAACTAAGGCCTGAAGGATGAGTTTGAGCTCTTCAGGGAAAGAGGCCAAGAGAGAATATTCCTGGTAGAAACTGAAGAATGTGCAGAGGACCTGGAGTGGAAAAGTAAGGATCACAGTGAATGCCAGGAGGCTGAAGTGTACAGAGGGACGAGGTGAATGGGCCAAGTTGCTGTGAATGTAGCCGGAAATAAGGGTCCCCAAGATTATGTGGACTTGCTTCATTAATTAATTAATCATTCATCCATGTACTTAACTAGCAGTAACTTATCTACTATCAAATATGTAAAAATTACACAAACCAAGGAACACGTATTTATGTTGCAAACCTTTAAAATAATAAGAACTATATGATTTCCATTTCTTAGATTTGTAGTGAAATTGAACAGTGTATATTCACAAACTGGAGGAAAACGTTTTCAGGTCCCATCTGAGGAGACTGGAATCAATAGACTTTCATCATTAGGTCTTTGTGTTCTCCAGAGTGGCTAAGCCTTAAATACTGAGGGGAGAAAAATGCTGTTCCTTTCTGTGTGTAACTGAACTCTCCACATACCTCTGTCTCGCTTATAAATATCACAGGCAGCCACCGAGTTGCTGCCTGCTTGAATGATCCCCTTTACAAGCCTCTTTCTGGGTTTCTGAGTAAAGGTTTCCCTTATTAATTTTACTAGCCAGCATTCACTTAGCATTTGCTTTAAGGCATAATTGACAGGCAGGGTGACACCCGCCTGAGAGAGAGCCATAAATCAAAAATAATTTCCAAAATTGGCTGAGGGGCTGAAGTGTTGAATAGGCAAATACAGGTAAAAATCTCTTTATTAGGGCTGACAGGGACAGCAAATGTCAGCGAAGTGTTTCCTAATGTACCAGGCGAGATTAATTTCGGGGCCCTTCCTGAGTTGATGCTACCTTGTGTGTTCCCCTAACAAGTCTATCGCGCAGGGCTCCCTAGGAGGGGAGAGGAGGGGCTGTAATTGAAGAAAGAACTAACTCCTGAAAGGCTGGGAACTCAGTTTCCTTAGCATTCCTTTGCTCCTGGAAAATCACTCTTCTGCCTTAAACTCTATTTGCATTTTGTGTCTTTAGTGGAAAAGAGCTGTAAGTCAAGACCCAAAGAAGTTGGCAAGATAATGAAGCTGAACAAGATGTCCAAGAGGAAAGAAATGATCTACTGCACAGAAGCTAGGGAAAACTTTCATAAAAAATGGGGATTTGGGAAGGTGGAAATGAAAATGTGTATAGTCTATTCCATTAAAAAATAATAATAGTATGAATTAAGGTCACTTTTTGGAAAAAAGAATAATGCCATTTTCCCTACTAATTCAGTTTTATGGAGATTCAGGCATAAATCTTCAGCAATCCAGTTCCATAGGCCTCTATTAAAAGGATAATGCTTGATCACTTTGTAAACTGTGTAAACAGACACCACAGTTTTTTTAAGCACAATACTTTTTTTGCTCCAATATCTATTTAAAGATATTTTCCAAGTTAGAGTTGACAGCAGCAAGATGAAAAAATAGAAAGCAGGATGAAAATTATATGCTGGGAAAAATTACACACCAGCACATTCTTAAAAGTCTACACAGCAGGAAAATATTAATCCCATCCTGATAGATTCTTCTCCTAACAGTTTGTAAAGGAGATAAGGCTACAGAATTTAATACATAGATGACATTGAGAAGGCTTATTTTTAGAAACTTAAGGAATGAAACGATTTACTGGCTAGCACTAGGAATGCAGTCACTTTTGAGAGCTGCTTCATGGGGCAAGCAAAAATATCCAGATAAGAGAATGCTAAACAGCTGCTATAATAGACATCAGTGCTATGCCAGACACTGTGCTGGGTCCTTTGCATATAGAGCCTTCCCAAAACCTGCAATGCAGCCGTTTGCATTACATTCAGCACAAGTAACAGAAGCTCAAAATAATAGTGATTAATTTAATATGTAGAGGTGGGCAACCCCGAATTGCCATGGTAGCTTTGCTCCTCAAAGTCTTGCCAGATTAGGAGCCTTTAATCTGTTTATTCCACTCCCCCTAGGCTATGATCCTCTGCTTCCTAGTCCAAGATGGTGGGTAGAGCTCTAGCATCTTATGTACATTCTAAGCATCAAGATAGAGGAAAAGATGAAGAGGAAGGCAAGATGTCTGTCATCTTTCTTTTCAGAAAGTTTGGGAAGTCACTACATGACAATTTACATCTCATTCATCTGATATAATGGCAAGAGAGTCTTTTATTCTGGGCAGCCACGTGCCCAGCTAAAACCAGGGGTTCTCTTTCTATAGTAGAAGGCAAGAATGAATATTGGAAGATAATTTGCAGACTCTTGCCAAGTATTATTTTCCCCATTTTGCAGGTTAGGAAACAGAATCTCAAGGAGGTAAAATAACATTTCCTAAGTTTTAAAAAATATAGTAAGTAATGCTAAAGCCTGCTGCATTCTTCTCATTTTGCCATAAGGCATAAAAAGGATAAGAACCAACCCAATTAAATTTTTTACACGTTGTCAATTAAATTCAGTCCAATCCAACTAATTCTAAAAGCTCCTATCTTGTGCTTACCATAAGTCAGAAACTATTTTAGGCATAGGGCACTGTGCTGGTTAGGAGACGATTTATGGAACATAAATATGGATGAAAATATAGATTTTTTTTAGTATGTGTATAGATGACAATATAGATGAAAACATAGATACAGGCAAAAATCAGAGGCTGATTCATGGGAAACTGATAAAGCTTAAACCTTAGGACCTGTCACTTGTTTAAGCTTTGGAAAGCCCAGAGAGGGGCCTCAGCATGGGTTTGCATCTGATTTTGCAAAATTTGCGAAAGATATGTTAAATGTAATGAGTTACGACTTTTGTTGCTTTCCTCTCTGATTGTGCCCTTTTCACATTTTTCCTTATGTAAATAACACACTGGAATATCCTCAGCATTTTTAAGATAGCATAGAAGATTCCTTGGGAATTCATTTAGTCTGGTTTAGTCTGGCTTTATGGGATAAAGTCATATGGTTCACTATTACTTCTATGCCTGGTTAATTTATTGTTAGCAATCCCAGGGAAGGAATGGCTTCAAGTATGCTCTTATAAATAACCAAAAGTTGCGAACCACATCAATACATTGGAAAAAATTCTGTATTTGGGGATTTAACATAAAACATTCATGTTGAAAAAGCTATGAATGATGCTTCACTTCCCTTGGAGGCAAACTCCTTGCTAATGAGTGATGTCAAAGAATATTTCACTCCTCCAGAAAAACTGAAATTCCCTGAAATCTCATAGCTCATAAATGAAAAGAAGAAAAGTTTCCCCAAGTTTGATAATAATTCTAAACTTTAATATGAAATTGCTAATCATGCCAATTGGGGAGTTTACAAATATGTTTTAAATATTCAATAATGTAAAAACACTATTTTTCACCACATTGGAAAGAAAAACTAAATTATTTTTTAACTTTCTCCATAGAAAGAGATGTAAAATTTTCATATGAAGAGACACTAAAGTGTTCTAGAGATGACAGACTCCTAATTTGAAATTTATTATGGTAATTTTTGTTTGTGTTGTTTGTAGCATTTAACTTTATAAGTATACAGTTTGCTGTGACTTATTTTCTCATTAAAAATAAATATTTTACTTCATATCTGATGCTATACTATTTTTTAAGAAGACTCCCTGAATTGTTGAAGCTTTAAGTTTAACAAAACTTGTCCACTTATGGGTATAATTAACGATGAGTCAGAACGAGACTGTCATGGTTTTTGATGACTTCACAGTGAGATGGAGATTTGCACATTTTGAGTAGACAGAACAAGGATAAATTGCTTTGCTTGGGAAATTGAAGGCAGCATCAAGAGAATAAAAGACTGAAGCTTGAAAAATTGAGTTACAGAAATGAGATGAGGAAAACCTGGGTTCTTTGAGGCTGAAGAAGGAAAAAAAGGATTTGGGAAGAGATCATTATAAGGGATGTTATATTTAATTTCAAAATGTAGAAAAGGTAAATGTCAAAGGTGCATGTATTTGGAAATGATTATATATGGTACTTGTATTCATCCATTTTTACACTGCTGGTAAAGACATACCCAAGACTGGGCAATTTACAAAAAAAAAAAAAATTACAAAAAGAAAAAAAGAGGTTTAATTGGACTTACAGGTCTATGTGGCTGAGGAAGCCTCACAATCGTGGCGGAAGGCAAGGAAGAGCAAGTCATGTCTTCCTTGAATGGCCGCAGGGGATGAGAGAGACCACCTTGTGCAGGGGAATTCCTCCTTTTAAAACCATCATATCTTATGAGACTTTCATGATCATGAGAACAGCAAGGGAAAGCCTTGCCCCCATGATTCAGTTACCTCACACCTGGTCCCTGCCACAACAGGTGGGAATACAAGATGAGATCTGGGTGGGGACATAGCCAAACCATGTCATTCTTCCCTTGCTCCTCCCAAATCTCACATCCTCACATTTCAAAACCAATATACCTTCCCAGCAAACAGTCCCCCAAAGTCTCAACTTATTTTAGCATTAATTCGAAAGTCCACAGTCCAAAGTCTCAACAGAGACAAGGCAAGTCCCTCCATCTTTGACCCTGTAAAATTAAAAGCAGGTTAGTTGTTTTCTATATACAGTGGGGATACAGGCATTGGGTAAATACAGCCATTCCCAATGGAATAAATTGACCAAAACAAAGATGCTACTGGCCCCACAAAACTCTGAAATCCAGCAGGGCAGTCAAATCTTAAAGCTCCCAAATTATCTCCTTTGACTCCATGTTTCACATCCAGGTTATGCTGATGCAAGAGATGGGTTCCCATGGTCTTGGACAGCTCTGCCCCTGTGGCTTTGAGGGTACAGCTTCCCTTTCAGCTGCTTTCACAGGCTGGTGTTGAGTGTCTGCAGCTTTTCCAGGCACACAATGCAAGCTGTCAGTGGATCCAGCATTCTGGGGTCTGGAGGACAGTGGCCGTCTTCTCATGGCTCCATTAGGCAGTGCCCAGTAGGAACTCTGTGTGGGGGCTCCAACCCCACATTTCCCTTCCACACTGCCCTAGCAGAGGTTCTCCATGAAAGCCCTGCCCCTGTAGCAAACTTCTGCCTGGACATCCAGGAATTTCCATACATCTTCTGAAATCTAGGCCGAGGTTCCCAAACCTCAAGTCTTGATTTCTGTGTACTCACTGGCTCAACACCACGTGGAAGCTGCCAAGGCTTTAGACTTGCACCCTCAAGTCATGGCCCAAGCTCTATGTTGGCCCTTTCAGCCACAGCTGGAGCAGCTGGGATGCAGGGCACCAAGTCCCTAGGCTGCATACAATACAGGGACACTGGGCCTGACCCATGAAACCACTTTTTCCTCCTAGACCTTTGGGCCTGTATGGGAGGGGCTGCCATGAAGACCTCTGACATGACCTGGAGACATTTTCCCCATTGTCTGGGATTAACATTGGGATCATCATTACTTATGCAAATTTCTGCAGCAGGCTTGTATTTCTCCTCAGAAAATGGGATTTTCTTTCCTATTGCCTTGTCAGGCTGCAAATTTTCTGAACTTTCATGTTCTGTTTCCCTTTTAAAACTGAATGTTTTTAACAGCACCCAAGTGAGCTCTTGAATGCTGTGCTGCTTAGAAATTTTTTCCATCAGATACCATAAATCATCTCTCTCAAGTTCAAAGTTTCACAAGTATCTAGGGCAGGGGCAAAATGCCACCAGTCTCTTTGCTAAAATGTGACAAGAGTCACCTTTCCTCCAGTTTCCAACAAGTTCCTCATCTCATCTGAGACCACCTCAGCCTGGACCTTATTGTTCATATCACTATCAGCATTTTTGTCAAAGCCATTCAACAAGTCTCTAGGAAGTTCCAAACTTTCCCACATTTTCCTGTCTTCTTCTGAGCCCTGCAAACTGTGCCAACCTCTGCTTTTAACCCAGTTCCAAAGTCGCTGTCACATTTTTGGATATCTTTTTAGTAATGCCCCACTCTACTGGCACCAATTTTCTGTATTCGTTATTTTTCATGCTGCTGATAAAAACTTACCTGAGACTGGGCAATTTACAAAAGAAAGTGGTTTAATTGGACTTACAGTTCTGTGTGGCTTGGGAAACCTCAAAATCATGGTGGAAGAGCAAATCACATCTTACATGGATGGCAGCAGGCAAAGAGAGAGCTTGTGGAGGGGAATTCCTCTTTTTCAAATCATCAGATCTCATGAGACTTATTCACTATCATGAGAATAGCAAGGTAAAGACTAATCCCCTTGATTCAATTACCTCATACCTGGTCCCTTCCACAACAGGTGGGAATTCAAGATGAGACTTGGGTGGGGACACAGCCAAACTATGTTGGTACTATTTAGTGATTTCATGAGTTGTTACAATAACTAGAAAGTGTTATCTAATTTAAAGTACATTTTGATGATATAAAAATGAAAGGAAGTGAAAGTTAAAAACATCTAGTCAACACTCCTGTTAGAAGGACCAAAATTTGAAACACTGATAACACAAAATGCTAGGGAGGTTGTAGAGGAACAAAAACCTGCATTTATTACTGATGGAAATGCAAAATTGTACAGCTACTTTGGAAGATACATTTACAGTTTCCTACAAAACTAAAGATACTGTTACCATATGATTCAGCAATTGTAATCCTTCATATTTACTCAAATGAATTGAAAACTTATGTCGACAAAAGACCTTGCATATAGATGTTTATAACAGCTTTATTCATAATTGCCAGAACTTGGAAGCAACCAAAATGTCCTTCAAGAGGTGGATGGATAAATAAATCTTGGCACATCTAAACAATGGAATACTATTCAGTGCTAAAAAGAAATGAACTATCAAGGGATGTAAAGACATGGAGGAGACTTAAGTTCATATTACTAAGTGAAAAAAGTCAATGTGAAAAGGGTACAGACTGTATGATTCCAAGTATCTGACCCTGCGGAAAAGGCAAAACTATGGAGACAGTAGAATGATCAGTGGTTGCTAGAGGCTGGGAGGAGGGCTAGATGAATAGGCGTAGCACAGAGGATTTTTATAGTGATAAACTTACTCAGTATGATACTACAATGGTGGATGCATGTCAACGTACATTTGTCAAAATCCATAGAATGTATCTCACCAAGAGTGAGCCCTAATTTCAACTATGAACTTTGGGTAATAGTGATGTGTTAATGTAGATTCATGAATTGAAACAAATATACCACCTGTGTTTGGGTTCTCTAGAGGGACAGAACTAATAGGATATATAGATAAATGGATAGATAGATAGATATAGATATATAGATATATACACACACACTACTTAATAAACTCCCATACATACATATATATACACATACACATATGTGTATGCTCTGTGTCTTGATTGGAGTATATATACATACATATATAATAAACTCCCATATATATGTATGTATATGTGTATGTATGTATAGAGTATCCTTATGTATGTATTTATGTATGGAGTGTCCTTTTCTACTTTAAACCTATATATATATATATATGGGAGTTTATTAAGTAGTATTAACTAACATGATCATAAGATCCCACAACAGGCCATCGGCAAGTTGAGGAGCAAGGAAGCCAGTCTGAGTCCCAAAGCTGAAGAACATTGAGTCTGATGTTGGAGGGCAGGAAGCACCCAGCACAAGAGAAAGATGTAGGCTAGGAGGCTAAGCCAGTCTAGTCTTTTAACATTCTTCTGCCTCCTTTTTATTCAGGCTGAGCTGGTAGCTGATTGGATTGTGCCCACCCAGATGAAGAGTGGGTCTGCCTTTCTCAGCCCATTGACTCAAATGTTAATCTCCTTTCGCAACACTCTCACAGACACATCTGGGATCAATAATTTGCATCCTTTAATCCAATGAAGTTGACACTCAGTATTAACCATCACACCACCAAAATGCAGGATGTAAGTGGCAAGGAAGCTGTGTGTATGGAGAGGCAAGTGGGAGGTGAAAAAGATCTGGAAAAAAACAAAAAGTACTTTTGCCTCTAATTTAAAAAAAATCAACTTGAGGAATGACTTACATGCAATAAAATGTACATTCATTAAATGTAGACTTACATAATTTTTAACAAGTGTAAGTTTCTATCTGTGTATCCACCACTCCAATCAAGACACAGAGCATATTAATCCCCACGAAACTTCCCTGGGACCCATCCTAGTCAATTTCCTTCACCACTCAGAGGTAATCAGTAGATATTCGTCACCATAGCTTAATTTTACTTCTTGAGTTTCAAATGAACATATCATACTCTATATAATCCTCTGTTTAGTATCCTTCACTGAACATAATGCAATGATTTTTATGTGTTCCTATAATAGTAATTCATTATTTTTTATTGAGGATAGCATGTCATTGTATGAATAACTACAATTTGCTTATCAATTCTCTTTTTGATGGGTGTTAATTAGGTCTCCCACCTCCCAAGTTTGGCTACTCTAAATAAAGCTACTATGAACATCCATATATATATGATTTGGTTTTCTTAAGTTATCTAGGAAACTTGTTCATGAAGTGTGTATCTGTTTAAATCACTTTATTTAATAGCTTTCAAGGTTTCCATATGTACCATTTTACACCCCTACCAGCAATGTATGAGAGCTCCAGGTGTTCCTCATCTTCACCAACTCTTGATGTTGTCAAGCCTTTTAATTTTAGCCATTCTGGTGAAACGATATCTCATTATGATTTTAATTTCCATTTCCCTGATGGTCAATGAGGTTAAGACATTTTTACATAAATATTAGCTACATATATGCTCTCATCTGTAAAGTGTGAAGTGAATATATTCTCCCTGTTTCTAGCTTGCCCTTTAATTTAGTTTTTTTAGTGATCTTTTTTGAAGCACATACATTTTTGGCTTTAATGAAGTCTAACTAATGAACTCTAATTTATATATACATTTTAATTGTTACTGATGTTGTTTCTTGTCTAAGAAATGCTTGCCTACTTCAAGGTCACAAACATACTTTCCTATTTTGTTTTCTAGATGTTTTAAAGTTGTAACATTTCTATTTAGGCCCATGACCCATCCTAAATTATAGTAATTTTTATGTTTCATGTGAGGTTTTGAACAAGATTTATTTATTTTCCAATGTACGTGCAATTGCTCTAGCACATTTTGTTGTATAAAGTATCCTTTTCTACCTTAAAGGATCTTCTCAAGTTGGTGGAAAATTAGCTGATTGTATAACTGTGGATATATATTCTCTGTTCCGGATTGTCTAATCTATTCCATTGACCTACATGTCTTTTTTTTTCTTTTTTCTTTTTTTTTCTCTGAGACAAGATCTCACTCTGTCACCCAGGCTGGAGTGCAATGTCATGATCACGACTCACTGCAGCCTCAACCTTATTGGCTCAGGTGATCCTCCCTCCTCAACGTGCCAAGTACAGGCACATGCCACCACTCCTGGCTAACTTCTGTATTTTTTATAGAGATGAGGGTTTGTCATGTTGCTCGGGCTGATCTCAAACTCTTGGGCTCAATTGATCCACCAGCCTTGGCCTCCCACTGGGATTACAAATATGGGTCACCATGCCTGGCTGTTTTAATTTTTGTTATACCTTTATACTAAGCCTTGAGATTAAGTTATAAAATTGGAAAATTTTTCTTCATTTTTAAAATATTTTGGCTTTGCATTTTAATAGAAATTTTAGAATCAGCTTGATAATAGTTATTTTTGAATTCTGTGGGACATTGATTCATATTGTATTGCATGTATACTTTAAGTTGGAAGAAATCTGTCATGTTAAAAATATTTCATCATCCTATCTGTCGACATGAGCTATGTCTCTAGTTATCTCAGTTGATTTCCCATTTAGTTTATTTACATCTTTTTTTAATTCTCTGCAATATTTTACAGTTTCACTATATAGATCTTGGGCATCTTTCATCAGATTTACCCCTAAATATTTTGGTTTCTTTTTAAACTATTATACATAGCAGCATCTGAACATTTTACTTCCCAATTATTTGTTACTGTTGTATAGAAAAGTAATTTTTATTTACTGACTTTATATATTATAACATTGCTATATTCCTTCTCTAATTAATTCTATGTATTGTTTATTGGGGGAGAGGGTAGTTTCCTTAGGATTCCTTGTGGAAAAGTCTTGTTTTTATGTGAATAATGATAGCTTTACTTTAAAAAATTCTATATGCCATTTATTTTTTTCTTACACAGGTGAATTTTTAGAAAAAATAAAAGTGATGAAATAAAAACTTTCTTATATTGTTTCTGATCTTAGATGGAAATACTAAACGCTAAGTGAATTTTTTTGTAGATACACAGGTAAATTTTTAGAAAAAATAAAATAAAAGTGATGCAATAAAAACTTTCTTATCTTGTTTCTAATCTTAGATGGAAACACTAAACACTAAGTGAAATGTTTTTGTAGCTATCTTGTTTATTAGATTGAGCATACTCATACTTTTCTGAGAGTTTTTATCATAAATGGGCAAAAATTTGTTTTTTGTCAAATAATGTTTTCTGTCTCTCTTATGATAATCATGTTGTTTTCGCCTTTATTTTATTAATGTGGTGAATTTAACTTATGAATGTTGAACCAACCTTGAATTCCTAGGACAAATTATGTGTGGACATAATATATTACCATTTTTATATATTAGTTTATTTTATTTCCTAATATTCTGGAGTTAGGGTTATGCTAAACTCACATACCAAATTATTATGTTTTCTTTCTTTCCTATTTTATGAAAGATATTATGTGATATTGGTATTTATTCTCTTTTAAATATTTCAAAGTGCTTGGCTTCACCATTAAAGTCATATGGGCCTGAGAGGATTTTTGTTTGTTTAGTTGGTTGGTTGGTTGGTTAGTTGGTTTTCAGGATAGGAGGAACAAGATATATATATGTAGATTAACTGAATATTTGTGTCCTTCCCAAAGTTAACACATTGAAGCCCTAATCCCTAGTGTGACTATCTTTGGAGATGGCACCCCTAAGTTAAATGAGGTCAGAAGGGTGGGCCCTGACCCCATAGATTATAAGAAGAGAAACTAGAGAGCTCTTTAACCTCTCATCTATCCCCCATATACACACACATGCTGGAGAAAAGTCCATGTGAGGACACAGCAAGAAACTAGTCATCCAAGAACGAAGAAGAGAGCCCTCACCATGAACAAAATTGGTTCCTCGAAATATTAAAAATGGAATGATGACTATATCATCCAGCAATTCTACTTCTGGGTGTATATCCAAAGGAAATAAAACTACTACTTCAAAGAGGGATCCACACTCCTATATTCACATTATTTACAATAGGTAAGATATGGAAACAACCTAAGTGTCCATGAACAGATGAATAGATAAGAATACATAATAAGTATACACAATTAGCTCATGGTATTCTCAGGTTCTGCATCCACAAATTCAATCAACAACAGATCAAAATAATAAAATAACAATATGGCAATAAAAATAATACAAATAAAAATGCAATAGGGCAATTATTTACATGGCATTTACATTGTATTAGGTATAATGAGTAATGTAAAGATGATATAAAATATATGAGAATGTGCACAGGTTTACATCCAAATACCTACATCATTTTATGTAAAGGACTTGTGCATTTGTGGATTTTGGTATCCATAGGGAGTCCTAGAACCAATCTTCTGCTGATACCAAGGAATAACTTGGCATCAGCAGACAAACACAAACACACGCCACATAAATAATATGATACACACACACACACACACACACACAGAGGAAAATATTATTCAGTCTTAAAAAAGAAAAAAATTTCTTCCATTGTGACAACCCAGATGAATCTGGAGAACATTATGCTAAGTGAAATATGCCAGACACAGAGAAACAAATACTGCATGACCCTGTTTATGTGAGGAATCTAAAAAAGTTAAATCTATAATAACAGAGTAGAAAGGTGTTTGGAGCTGGGGAATAGGGAAAAGGGAGATGTTAGTAAAAGGGTACAAACATTAGTATAAAGATAAATAAGTTCTGGGAAACTAATGTACAGCATGTGGCTATCCACAATAGATAATAATAATGTATTGTGTAGTTAAAATTTGTTAAGAGGTCAGACGTGGCAGCTTACACCTGTAATCCCAGCACTTTGGGAGGCCAAGGCAGCCGGATCATCTGATGTCAGGAGTTCAAGATCAGCCTGGCCAACATGTTCTGTCACCCAGGCTGGAGTGCAGTGCCACAATCTTGGCTCACTGCAATCTCCGCCTCCTGGGTTCAAATGATTCTCCTGTCTCAGCCTCCTGAGTAGCCAAGATTACAGGCACCCACCAACACACATGGCTAATTTTTATATTTTTAGTAGAGAGGGGGTTTCACCATGTTGGCCAAGCTGGTCTCAAACTCCTGACCTCAAGTGGTCTGGCTGCTTTGACCTCCCAAAGTGCTTGGATTACAGGCTCCATGGTATATTTCTTTCCATTAAAATTTTTTTCAATTTACGTGTTGTTTTATATTTAAAGTGCATCTCTCTTATAAAGGATATATCTTTGAGTCTTTAAAAAAATTCATTCTGAAAATCCTCAAATTTTTACATGGAATTTGTTTCACCTATTTACGTTTAGTTTACTTATCTAAACGTATGTAAGTATAATATTTTGCTACTGGTTTCTTCTTTGTTCTATTTTTTTGTTGTGTTTTCTTTTTTCCTCTTGTTTTCTTTTGGGGTTGATAATTTTCAATATTCCATTCTATATCATCTATTGCCTTTTTAACCATACCTTTTTGCATTATTACTTTGGTGGTTGCTCTAGAGATTGCAGTGTAGTGTACATTTCAATTTGTCAGTCTTTCTTGACTTAGCTTAATATTATTCTGTATCCAATGAAATAACCTTATAATAGTATAATTTCATTTACATTTTCTCCAACCTTTTGTGCTAATTTTATTACTCCATTTATTTATGCATATTATAAGCCCCATAATACTTTATGATTTTTTCTTTAACCAATCTTTTGAATAACTTTTGACTTTTAATAATTTAAGAAAATAGTCTATGTTTACCATTTCCTTGAGGCCCAGAGGCCTGTGAGACCACAGACAGTGAAGCTGTGTGATGGTGGGATTCCAGTGAGATATCAGGACACTGAAATTCTGACAACTCTGGGACTGTGAGGCTGTGAAATCTTCCTCTCTCCACTCCCAGCCTCTGCTTAATCATCTAAATTCCCTTGTAAGTGACTTCACTGAGAGGATTCTCTTTGCCTTTGGGGCTCCTGCAGATCCACTGCCAAGGCGTCCCATGAATTCATCAGAATGTCTGGTTTGTTTCTTCTAGTTTAAGCACAGATTGTTCTTTTCTGACAGCTTTGCTCATCAGCCCACCTGCCCCCAACTTTTTGCAACTGACCACTGGCTTTGAATGTGTCCCGTATTTTTTACTTACATAGAAAAGGCTTGCCTTTCTGAAGTATAGTTCTTTTGAATTTCATTGTGTCCACAGATTTTGATGGCATTAAAGAAAAGTAAGATTACTGTGTTGTTGTTCAACTGGAGAGATATTTCGTTGGAAATTAAAGTCTTCATTTCCTTCTACATCTCAAGTGAAAGGCTCTAGTATTCCCCTTTTCCTTCCTTCCTTCCTTCCTTCCTTCCTTCCTTCCTTCCTTCCTTCCTTCCTTCCTTCCTTCCTTCCTTCCTTCTTCCCTTCCTTCCTCCCTTCCTTCCATCCTTGCTTCTTTCCTTGGTCCTTCCTTTCTTTCTCTTCCTTCCTTCCTTCTTCCCTTCCTTCCTCCCTTCCATCCTTGCTTCTTTCCTTGGTCCTTCCATCCTTTCTCTTCCTTCCTTCCTTCTTCCCTTCCTTCCTCCCTTCCTTCCATCCTTGCTTCTTTCCTTGGGG